>NW_028270182.1:2120487-2240487 GCF_037043375.1 Chiloscyllium plagiosum
AGGCCCTTATAGAACATTCCAGCGCAGTACAGGCCCTTCGGCCCTCGATGTTGTGCCGACCTGTGGAACCAATCTGAAGCCCATCGAACCTATACTATCCCATTCCCATCCATGTTTATCCAATGACCATGTAAATGCCCTTAAAGTTGGCGAGTCTCCTACTGTTACAGCCAGTGCATTCCACACCCCTACTACTCTCTGAGTAAAGAAACTACCTCTGACATCTGTCCTGTATCTATCACCGTCAATTTAAAGTTATGTCTCCTCGTGTTAGCCATCACCATCCCAGGAAAAAGGCTCTCCCTGTCCACCCTATCTAACCCTCTGATTATCTGATATGTCTCACTAAATCACCTCTCAACCTTCTTCTCTCTAACGAAAACAGCCCAGTTCCCTTAGCCTTTCCTCATAAGGCCTTATATTGCGGCCACACCAGAGTTTTGTCCAGCTGCAGCATGACCTCGTGGCTCTGAAACTCAATCCCTCTCCCAGTAATGGCTAACACACTGTCCGCCTTCTTAACAATCAACCTGGGGGTGGCAACTTTCAGGGATCTATGTACCTGAACACCGAGATCTCTCTGTTCATCCACACGACCAAGAATGTTACCATTCACCCAGTACTCTGCATTCCAGTTACTCCTTCCAAAGTGAATCACCTCACACTTTTCCGCATTAAACTCCATTTGCCACCTCTCAGCCCAGCTCTGCAGCTGATCTATGTCCCTCCGTAACCTCCAACATCCTTCAGCACTATCACAGCTTAGTATCTTCCACACATTTACTAACCCATCCTTCTCCGCCCTCCAGTGTTTCTGTGTGGAAAAGCTAAAGTTGAATCTGGGTAGTTGCTGATGCCTCAGCGTTGAGCCTTTGGTTTGTTGGATTGTGTCTTTGCTGTCTGATTATCCTGCAGTGTTTCACCATCTGCGTTTCACTTCAGGGACCAGAGTTTGTTCGGAAACACATCTTCAACAAGCACAGCGAGAAGATTGAAGAGGTTAAAAAGGAGGTCTCCTTTTTCAACCACTTCCTCATGGACGCAAAGAGACCGGCCCTGCCAGAGATTAAATCCAATCAGCCACCAGCACCAGGAGCCCAGCCACTTGGTGAGTTCCTCACAAATATCGGCATCTGTACTCTTTCACAGCTCAGCTTCATCGGTGAGGGGTAGCATCAGCCTATCCCTCGACACTGTCCCCCTAACGAACACTCCCAGGACAGGGACAGCACGGGGTTAGGTATAGAGTAAAGCTCCCTCTACACTGTCCCCCTAACGAACACTCCCAGGACAGGGACAGCTCGGTGTTAGGTATAGAGTAAAGCTCCCTCAACACTATCCCTCCATCAAACCCTCCCTGGACAGGGACAGCACATGGTTAGATACAGAGTAAAGCTCCCTCTACACTGTCCCCCCATCAAACACTCCCAGGGACAGGGACAGCACGGGGTTAGATACAGAGTAAAGCTCTCTCTACACTGTCCCCCCATCAAACACTCCCAGGACAGGGACAACACGGGGTTAGATACAGAGTAAAGCTCTCTCTACACTGTCCCCCCATCAAACACTCCCAGGGACAGGGACAGCACGGGGTTAGATACAGAGTAAAGCTCTCTCTACACTGTCCCCCCATCAAACACTCCCAGGGACAGGGACAGCACGGGGTTAGATACAGAGTAAAGCTCTCTCTACACTGTCCCCCCATCAAACCCTTCCAGGACAGGGATGGCCGGGGTTAGATACAGGGTAAAGCTCCCTCAACACTGTCCCTCATCAAACACTCCCAGGGACAGCACGGGGTTAGATACAGAGTAAAGCTCTCTCTACACTGTCCCCCCATCAAACACTCCCAGGACAGGGACAGCACGGGGTTAGATACAGAGTAAAGCTCCCTCTACACTGTCCCCCATCAAACACTCCCAGGACAGGGACAGCACGGGGTTAGATACAGAGTAAAGCTCTCTCTACACTGTCCCCCATCAAACACTCCCAGGGACAGGGACAGCACGGGGTTAGATACAGAGTAAAGCTCTCTCTACACTGTCCCCCATCAAACACTCCCAGGGACAGGGACAGCACGGGGTTAGATACAGAGTAAATCTCCCTCTACACTGACCCCCCCATCAAACCCTTCCAGGACAGGGACAGTACGGGGTTAGATACAGAGTAAAGCTCCCTCTACACTGTCCCCCATCAAACCCTTCCAGGGATGGCCGGGGTTAGATATTTGATGTGGCAGTACCCGGTTTACTATCGCTGTTGAATCTTTGCTATGCTGTCATCGTGGTGTTTGAGTCTGTGTTTCGGGTGTGTTGTGAAACTCTGATGTGGGGTGGGGATGCTGTGTATTGTGCCCGAATGAAGCAGCCCTGTTGTGTTTGTCTTCCAGGTTTGAACCCAGCTATGGGTTATCCTCACCATTCTCCCCAAGGCTTGCTTGGGTTTGGCCAGCCGCGCCCCCCCGTGATGGGATTTGCAGGTAAGCTCTCCAAAACCAGATTGGCCCTTGCTTGCTGAGCCACAGGAAGTTACTGCAACTTTGGACAACGCAGTTACTTCATATTTACAGCAGGACACCAGGCTGGTCGTTCAGCCCATCCGGTCCGTGCTGGCCTTTCAGCTTTACACCCTCTTTCCAGCCTCCTCCCACCCTTCCCTCTTCACCCCAGCCTCTTAGCTTGGCCTCCCCTTCTTTGTACATTCATCACACGTGCTCCTCCAGTGGTATCAACGCTGTTCAGCTCAGTGATTCTCTGGGGGAGCAAGTTACACACTCTTCACACGCTCTGGCATGATCCATTAAAATAATCCCACAACGCGAGGTTATAGTGGCGTTGTGTGATTGTTAGCTCTACCCACCCCAGTCCAACCCCAGCACCTCCACATTGTGATCCATTTAGATGTGTCCCTTCAATCCCTTCCAATTTATCGGGGTGCTTGAGCTTTCTCCCTGCCCCGACTGGGGTGGATAGGGGCATCAGTGTTGCTGTGGGGACCCTGTGTGGAAATAGTCTGCTTAAGCCATACTCCCCGTTCTATCAGAGAAATTGCTGTCCACGTACCATGGTGGTGTTCCAGCTGAGAGTCAGTTGGAACCTGAAAGCTGCACTTTGCTTTATCAATCATTTCTCGGAGTGTGAGACAGATTTGAAGACTGCTTCAGAAGAAAACAGACGGAAGTTAAAGAGACCAAATCATTTTGACCTAATCTGACTTCCTTTAGTTGTATTTCCTAAACCACAAATTCAGACAAACCCTTCTGCAATTTCTGGGGGTGGGGGGTGAAAATGTTTCCACTCAGCTTTCACCAAGCCTTGTGGAATTCAGCTGGCATTGAGGTGGAGGGGAGAAGGGACTGGCGCATTGTAGGATCTTAACCTTCCTTTTCACTTGGCGGCGTTGCCCAGGATGACTGGGGCCCAGTGTGGTGTCACGCCCGGATGTTTTTACAGGGCACTGTAATCTCTCTTACAGGTTGCACAGTCAACTGTCAGGACGCTGGGCATTGCAGTATATTATTCAGCAACATGACTGCTTTCCATCCTCACCCACAGGCTGCTTTCGTTCTCCTTAATATTTTTACCCAAGAGATATTTGTGAAAGAAAGTCCCAACCATCAATGTTTTTGAGAAAGCTTTATTTATCTAACCCCGTGCTGTGACTGTCCTGGGAGTGTTTGATGGGGGGACAGAGTAGAAGGAGCTTTAGTCTGTATCTAACCCCGAGCTGTCCCTGTCCTGGGAGTGTTTGATGGGGGGACAGTGTAGAGGGAGCTTTACTCTGTATCTAACCCCGTGTTGTCCCTGTCCCTGGGAGTGTTTGAAGGGGGACAGTGTAGAGGGAGCTTTACTCTCTATCTAACCCCGTGCTGTCTCTGTCCTGGGAGTGTTTGATTGGGGGACAATGTAGAGGGAGCTTTCCTCTGTATCTGACCCCGTGCTGTCTCTACCCTGGGAGTGGTTGATGGGGGGGGACAGTGTAGAGGGAGCTTTACTCTGTATCTAACCCTGTGCTGTCTCTATCCTGGGAGTGTTTGATTGGGGGACAATGTAGAGGGAGCTTTACTCTGTATCTAACCCCGTGCTGTCCCTGTTCCTGGGAGTGTTTGATGGGGGACAGTGTAGAGGGAGCTTTACTCTGTATCTAACCCTGTGCTGTCCCTGTTCCTGGGAGTGTTTGATGGGGGGACAGTGTAGAGGGAGCTTTACTCTGTATCTAACCCTGTGCTGTCCCTGTTCCTGGGAGTGTTTGATGGGGGACAGTGTAGAGGGAGCTTTACTCTGTATCTAACCCCGTGCTGTCCCTGTTCCTGGGAGTGTTTGATGGGGGACAGTGTAGAGGGAGCTTTACTCTGTATCTAACCCTGAGCTGTCCCTGTCCTGGGAGTGTTTGATGGGGGACAGTGTAGAGGAAGCTTTACTCTGTATCTAACACGGATGAAATGATGCGATGTTTTGAATTGGTCTCCAATAGAATGTGTAAGAAGCATCCCGGAGATAAATATAGATCAGGAATGGAATGTGTGGTGGAGCCTCAGAATTACAATAACCAGGAAAGTAATACCGTGTCCATTACTGGAGCTGTGCGTGGACTTGTGCCCAGGTCCTGATGGGTTTTAAAAGAAGTAGTCACTGAGCTATGGTGGTCTTAATTTTCCAAAGTCAGGGAAGGTTCCTTTCATTTGGTACATATCTAACCTGCAGAAGAATGTGAACGCATTGGACGCAGTTCAGAAAATGTTTGAGGGTAATACCTGCGATGAGTGAATTTCTGTCAGAGGGAAGATAGACCAGCTCAGACTTTATCCTCTGGAGTGCCGAAGGGTTTGAGTGACTTTACTGAAACATCCAAGATCCTGAGGGATGTTGACCGGATGGATGTGGAGAAGACATTGTTTAAAAATCAGGGGGCACCAGCCTCAAGCAACGATGAGGAAATATGTTTCCCTGAGGGTTGAGAGTCTTTGGAATATAAAACTGGACGGTTTTGCTAGCCAGGGAATTTGAAGGAGCCATATCTGGCCTACTGTGTACAGTTTAAATGTTCTTATTTCAGAAAGGATAGAGGATGTGCTTTTAAACGGCCATGCCATGTTTATTGGGCCTTCAAACAATGACGTGATCTTTCTGAAATGTGTAAGATCCTGTAAGGATTTACCAGGAGGGACCCTGGAGGGTGCAGAACGGTGGGAGACAACTGAAAACTAAATGGTCTCCCATTTTGGACAGAGATGTGGAGACAGTTTTGTTTTCCGAAGGATTGTCAACCTATGGAAGAACATTGGAGAGCGTGTCATTGAGTACATTTGAGAATGGCGTAAAGAGGGAGTCAGGTTGTTAATGGTGGACTGTATTTAAGAGAGATTGGTGGTGGCTGTTAATTATCTGAGCATATCTAAATTGGTTCTCATGTGCACCACTGGGTCACACTGTCCGTGTTCAAATCCTCCATGTGTCCTGTGCAGGTGGGTTACAAAGGTCATGGGAAAGCTGTGATACTGGGTGTGGGGTGAGGGACTGAGAAAACCAACAAGCTCCTCTCCGGGAAGGAGCGCGAGGTGCCTCAGTTTCTCTGTCGCTAACTGGCCTGGACTCTGGTAACAGTGGAGGGCAGACAGGAAACTCACAGCCAGATCTGCAGTGATCTTAGGAAATGACGGCTGACGTGTGGGGCCGAATGGCCTAATATTTATGTTGCTGTGAGCGTGATGGTGTTTGACAGGAATTTGTTGACTCTGTTGCGTTGTTTTCTCCCCCTACAGCTGGACCAGCCTATCCTCCTCCTCAGTATGGTGGCCGTGGAGCCTACGATGCATACCGAGGGCAGGGAGGCTACCCAGGGAAGCCCAGGAACAGGTCTGTATTGACGTTTGACAGCAACCGTTTGAAACTGAAGCCCTCCGTGTTCTCTGACCTGCATGTCCTTCCAAAACCTCATCCCTTGTTTTCTCTACAGCCACGTTTGATCCCGGAAACTCTCCCAAGATCCCTACACTCCTCAGTTTCTGGCCTCTTGTACACTGCACCCTTTATCAAAAACTAGGCACCTCTCTCCTGAAAAGCTATCTCAGCGACCAAGCCTTTAGCTGGCTGTCCTGAAACCGCTCGTGGCTTTGTTTGATCTGTCTGCCCGCTCAGCAGCGTGGCACATGCATGGGTGTGCTGTATCAATGCACCGTGTCAACATTAATCCACCCACAGCTTACTCCCTGTTCCATTTTTCCCAAGTCTACATTTTTCCAAAAGTATATTTTTTCCTTCATGCCAACTTGTTGCAAGAATCATTTCTCTCTGAAATCTTGGAAGCAACTCTTAGGGCATCTGCAGAGACAATATTTCATAAAGGGGAATTTTCTCTCTATCTCTCTCTCCACCCCCCCCCCCCCTTTCCTGAACTACCAATCTTGCATTGAGTCATTTTTAATTTATTCATGGGCTGTGGGGGTCTATGGCTGGGCTATCCCTAGTTGCCCCTTGAGAAGGTGGGGGGTGAGCTGCCTTCTTGACCCGCTGCAGTCCATGTGCCGTAGGGTAGACCCACAGTGTCCCTGAGGGAGGGAATCCCAGGATTCTGACCCAGCCACACTGAGGGAACGGTGATATATTCCCAAGTCGGGATAGTGAGGGGCTCGGAGGGGAACTTGCAGGGGGTGGGGTTCCCATGTACCTGCTGCCCCTTGTCCTTCTGGATGGAAGTGGCCGTGGGTTTGGAAGGTGCTGCCTGAGGATCTTTGGTGAGTTTCTGCAGTGTATCTTGTAGATGGTCCACACTGCTACTACTGAGCGTCGGTGGGGGAGGGAGGGAGGGGATGTTTGTGGGTGTGGGGCCAATCAAGCGGGGGCTGCTTTGTCCCTGGGTGGTGTCGAGCTTCTTGAGTGTTGTTGGAGCTGCCCCCATCCAGGGGCAAGTGGGGAGTATTCCCTCAGCCTCCTGACCTTTGGGGGAGTCAGGAGGTGAGTTCCCCACCGCAGGGTTCCGAGTCTCTGACCTGCTGTTGTATTTATATGGCAAGTCTGGTTAAGTTTCTGGTTAATGTTGGTCGTGGGGGATTCACTGACCATCGGATGTTAAGGTTATTCATTCCCCTTGGGGACTTGACCATTTGGATCGATGCCTGGGATGGGCTACATACTCCGATCTCGCTGGGTATCAAAGTTGATCTGTCAACATGAGCTGTAGTGATTCCGTGTTTAGCTTTGCTAAGTTTTTGTTGGTTTTACTGTATGTTGAAAGTTGCTATCAGATTTACAATGTGTACAGGATGTCCTGTTGCAGCAAGTTCATGGTTTCCAGATAACACAAGTCTTCCTCCTACCTTGCACTCAGTCACTTTAATCTTGGTATCGATCGGTTCTGAATGGCTCGCAGCATGTTTCACAGTTAGCTGGTGATGCTCTTCACAGAGATTACAGACGTACACACAAACCAACCCCACTGCCAACTCCCCCTCCCACTTCGCCGAGGACATGCACGTCCTGGGCTTCCTCCATCACCACTCCCTAACCACCTGATGCCTGGAGGAAGAACACTTCACCTCCAACCACACAGGATCAATATGGATTTCACCCGATTCCTAATTTCCCCACCCCCCACCTTATCCCAGTTTCAAACTTCCAACTCAGGACCACCCTCATGACCTGTCCACCTTCCTTCCCACCTGTCCCTCCACCCTCCTCTCCAATGTATCACCTTCTGCCCCATCTTCATCAACCTACCTCATTCCCAGTTAACTTTTCCCCAGCCCTACCTCCCCCTCCCATTTATCTCTCAGCTTCCATGGGTCTCCCCCTCATTCCAGATGAAGGGCTTTTGCCCGAAACGTCGATGTTCCTGCTCCTCGGATGCTGCCTGACCTGCTTTGCTTTTCCAGCACCACTCGTTTTGACTCCCAGAGATTACAGCCTGAGTTTGAATGATTGCACTGGGCTCTGTGGCTGAGTGTTTGGAGCATTTCCCGGGTTTACGAGAGAGAACCCTCTCTCCCAGTCTCCCTGTTGCCAATGCTGAAATATCGCCTGGACGGTCGGGAAGCAACGGGCTTTGGTTTGCGTGTTCTGTGCTGCTTCTCATCAGCTTGGTCCTGGCCTGCACACACATGCCTACCCCGTATTGCTCCGAGTCGAAGGAGTTTTTTCTTATCTCCATGTTTGTACTGATTTAGCTGGAATTTGTCCAGGCTCCAGACAGGCCCCAAGAGTAGGGACAGTGCTATATCAATGCCAGGGTGTGGGTACCCATCTGCCTCCACCCCACCGCCAAGTGCTTACCCTTGCCTTATTGTGAGCAACCTCTCACCAAAGAACAAAGAAAATTTCCAGCCCAGGAATAGACCCTTCGGCCCTCCAAGCCTGAGCCAACCCAAATCTACTGTCTAAACCTGTCGCCCAATTCCTAAGCATTTGTCTCCCTCTGCTCCCCACCGACTCATGCATCTGTCCAGATGCATCTTAAATGAATCGACCGTGCCTGCCTCTACCACCTCTGCTGGCAACGCGTTCCAAACGCCCACCACCCTCTGTGTGAAGTACTTGCCGCGTGTATCCCCCTTAAACTTTCCACCTCTCACCTTGAAAGCGTGACCTCTCGTTATTGAATCCCTCACCCTGGGAAAAAGCTTGTCTCTATCCACCCTGTCTATACCCTTCATGATTTTATAAACCTCAATCTGGTCCCCCCTCAATCTCCTTTTTCTAATGACAACAATCCTAACCTACACAATCTCTCTTCATATCTAGCACCTTCCATACCAGGTAACATCCTCGTAAACCTTCTCTGCACCCTCTCCAAAGCGTCCCCATCCTTTTGGTAATGTGGCGACCAGAACTGTACACAGTATTCTAAATGCGGTCGAACCAATGTCCTGTACAATGTTAACATGACTTGCCAGCTCTTGTACTCAGTACCCCGTCCAATGAAGGCAAGTGTACTATATGCCTTCTTGACCACTCTATCCACCTGTGCAGCAACCTTCAGGGTACAATGGACCTGCACTCCCAGATCTCTCTGCCCATCAACCTTTCCCAAGGCTTTTCCATTCATTGTATAATTCGCTCTAAAATTAGACTTGCCTAAATGCAGCACCTCACATTTGTCTGGATTGAAATCCATCTGCCACCTTTCCGCCCAACTCTCCAGACTATCTGTATCCTCCTGGATTCTCTGACAATCCCTTAGCCTTTCAGCAGCAACTGAAAAATGTTCGGCTGCATTAGAGCTTCACCTTTGACCTCTGTCCAGAAACATACGATGTCCTTTCACCTGTCACCCCCCCCCCGTTACTGAGAGCGTTCAATCCAGAAGAACTGCAACCGAAAACTATCGCTGTAACCCCCCTCCCCCTACACCCCCTCCCACTCTACACCCCATACACCCCCTCCCTATCTCTGTAACCCCCTCCAGCCCCTACACTCCCTCCCTATCCCTGTACCCCCTCCGGCCCCTACATTCCCTCCCTATCTCTGTAACCCCCTCCAGCCCCTACACCCCCTCCCTATCTCTGTAAACCCCTCCCTCCCCACACCCCCTCCCTATCTCTGTAACCCCCTCCGGCCCCTACACCCCCTCCCCCCCTCCCTATCTCTGTAACCCCCTCCGGCCCCTACACCCCCTCCCTATCTCTGTAACCTCCTCCAGCCCCTACACCCCTCCCTATCTCTGTAACCCCCTCCCTCCCCACACCCCCTCCCTATCTCTGTAACCCCCTCCGGCCCCTACACCCCCTCCCCCCCTCCCTATCTCTGTAACCCCCTCCAGCCCCTACACCCCCTCCCTATCTCTGTAACCCCCTCCGGCCCCTACACCCCCTCCCCCCCTCCCTATCTCTGTAACCCCCTCCAGCCCCTACGCCCCCTCCCTATCTCTGTAACCTCCTCCAGCCCCTACACCCCCTCCCTATCTCTGTAACCCCCTCCAGCCCCTACACCCCCTCCCTATCTTTGTAATCCCCTCCAATTCCAGCCCTTCGACCATCCCCCAATTCCCATCGCTCCACCATTGGGGGTGTTGCCTTCAGCTGCCTGAGCTCTGACTCTCCCTCTCTGAACCCTCTGTCTCCTTGTTTAAAACTCCTCTTAAATCTGATCTCTTTGACCAAGCTGCTGGTTATCTGTGGTTCATCTTTCCTTGTGCGGTATGATGTCCGATAATGTTTAATCAGTGAAGCCCCTTTGGTCATTTGTTATGTTAAAAGGTGCTTTATTAATGCAAGTTGTTGTTGTAATTGCCTTGTACAGAGCTGCCTCCCGATGAGGTTGGAATTACCCCATTCCCTGATCCCTAAAGTACCTGTAGGAATGTAAAGGGATTCACTTTAGTGGGAATAACTGAACAAGCCAATAATAAAGCAATGAGTGCAGGATCCTAGGGGCCTGGGCCTACATGTGAATAAGTGTTTGATGGTGGACAGGCTGAGAGAGTGATTACTAAATCATGACCAATCCTGACCATTATCAACAGAGTTGTACAAGGCATTTGGCCCGTCAGGTCCACACACCCCTTCTGAAGAGCATCTCGCCCAGACCCATCCCCCTTTTCCTATCCCCGGAACCCTGCATTTCCCATGGTCAACCCACCCTAACCTGCACATCCCTGGGCACTATGGGACAATTTCCCATGGCCAACCCACCCTAACCTGCACATCCCTGGGCACTATGGGACAATTTCCCATGGCCAACCTACCCTAACCTGCACATCCCTGGGCACTATGGGACAATTTCCCATGGCCAACCCACCCTAACCTGCACATCCCTGGACACTATGGGACAATTTCCCATGGCCAATCCACCCTAACCTGCACATCCCTGGGCACTATGGGATAGTTCCCCATGGCCAATCTACCCTAACCTGCACATCCCTGGACACTATGGGACAATTTCCCATGGCCAATCCACCCTAACCTGAACATCCCTGGGCACTATGGGATAGTTCCCCATGGCCAACCCACCCTAACCTGCACATCCCTGGGCACTATGGGACAATTTCCCATGGCCAACCCACCCTAACCTGCACATCCCTGGACACTATGGGACAATTTCCCATGGCCAACCCACCCTAACCTGCACATCTTTGGATTGTGGGATGAAACCCACACAGACACAGAGAGAATGTGCAAACTCCATGCAGACAGTTGCCCGAAGTGGGAATCGAGCCTGAGTCTCTGGCGCTGTGAGGCTGCAGTGCCAACCACTGAGCCACCGTGCCAAGTCATGGAGAAGAGTAGGGACCTTCCTCTGAATGTGTATAAGACTCTAGTTAGACCTCAGCTGGAGGCTATTGTGCCCAGATCTGGGACCGCCACTTTATGGAGGATGTGAAAGCATTGGAAAGAGTGCAGCGCAGAATCCTGGTTCCTGGTGTGGGAAGACAGCAGCTCCCTGGATAGTTTGGGATCGTTGGATGTATTCTCCAAAGGGAGATTTGATTGAGGTGGTCACTATCAGGGCCAGAGTGGGTAGGGAGAGACGGTTCTCACTGTGGGGGAGGGATTGGGAACCGGGGCACGGGTCAAAGCAACAACAGCGAGATGAGGAAGGAATGTTCCTCACTCAGTGAGCGGTCAGAATCGGGAATGTGTTGTGCTGGGCCAGGCGGGCTCAGTCAGGGATTTCCAACGGGAATTGGATCTGTTAATGGAGAAAGGAGAGTGAGTTAGCCAGTCTGGGAGAAGATTGAACATGCTGTACGTTTCAAATCCATACTCCAGGCTTGTGCTTGAACAATCTTTCCCTAAGCATTTAAACATCGCCCCAAATTCACTTTCGAAGGGCAGGCCCTCCCTTTGGATTGTGGGATGAAACCCACACAGACACAGGGAGAATGTGCAAACTCCATGCAGACAGTTGCCCGAAGTGGGAATCGAGGTAAGGTTGCCAGTATTTTGTCCAGACAGACGGTATGTTGTAACGTAGAGTTTTCTGTTTTCCCTGGAGGCGCTAACCCATGCTGAAACTGTGATGTAATGTGTTCTGCTGAAGAAGGGCAGGCCCTCCCTCGGGGAACGCACCGAGGGGTTTGGGGGCAAAACCTAGAGAACACAGATGGAGCAAGATAAGGCAGGAACTCAGTTGGGGTTGGGGTGGCACTGGCTGTTGACATGTTGTTGGTGGAAGGTATGAAGTTGCTGTTTGTGCTTCCTGCTGTTCTGTCCTCTCTCCCTCCCTGTGTCTGTATTTGACTCTGCTGCATGTTGACTCCCCACCATTGTGTCTCCCCATCTGGAGACCTCCCTTCCTGCAGTTCCTGCTCAGGACTGTTTGTACACCTTCAACTGTCACTTCAGTCTGTCATTGCTGGGGGAGATTCCAGAGGGTAACCACAGGCTATTGGGACCCACCCGAACTGGGAAACACTTATCTCTAACTCTCTGTCTCCCCTCCCTCCCTCCCACCCACCCACACCCACACAGTTCTGCCCTGGCAAGGGGGCTGTCACCCCCAACAAAGATTCCCAGTGGTAACCTTGACCGAAGGTGAGGGCAGACACAGGTGGTGATGGTCCGTCTGACTGAGGGACAGAGGGATGTAGGGATTCTGTTGGTCCATCGCTGAGCTCCCCCACAGAACATACTTGACACCTCCTGTTGTTGTCTTGCAGGATGCTGAGAGGAGATCCCAGAAACATTGTAGAATACAGAGACCTGGACGCTCCAGAGGATGTGGACTTTTTTTAAGTGTTCCTAATTAGGCTGAACAATCGACCAGAGCATTTTGTTCTTTGTTAAGTTAAAGAATTTTTCGTAAGGTTGCCAGTATTTTGTCCAGACAGACGGGATGTTGTAACGTAGAGTTTTCTGTTTTCCCCGGAGGCGCTAACCCATACTGAAACTGTGATGTAATGTGTTCTGCTGAAGAACTTGAAATAAAAGGAACTCTTTACAGGCTGGTTACCCAATGTTTCCTTTATGTAGCAGGGTCTTGCTATCTTACTGGATGTGAAAACATCTTGCTGTGGTTTCTGCACCTTTCTGATGTTATGGACCTGACCAGACCAGACCCCCTCATAATATATTCTGAAGGTAGCCTCGACATTAACATTTTCTTAGTTTAAAGGTAAATGTGAGGTGCCGTGTTCCAGATGCAATTCGATTGGTCAAACTACTCAAAAATAAGCAAAACAGTAATTAAAATACAGCAAAAGAAAGCGAAAGTTCAAATAACATAATTGTATTGGAAACCTTAACAGAATGTAGAGACAGGAATGATTAGTGATTAACAGTTCCAATTTAGTAACATCCCATAATGTTTGTGTGTACGTGAGAAAGAACGTGCGTGTGCATGAGAGAGAATGTGTGCACGCGCGTATGAGAGGGAGAGCGAGTGTGTGCGTGCGTGTTTGAGAGTGTGCGCGAGAGGGCATTAGGATTTTTGTGAATAGTGTAATCTATCCGAATTAGAAATGTAAAGGGAATGGGAAGAACGAATATGACCATGATCTGAAAGTGGTGCTGTCCGATACTGATGCTGGTTCAGGTGGGGAGAATCTCATTCAGAATTGCAAGTCCCAGAATGAAACCTTCAGATTTGCACAGACCCTGCCAGAACTTGAAGAAAATTATGTGGAGTTATTGTTGTGAAAATGGCTAAGCAAATTAATGGGTGCAAAAGATACGTAATAGAGATATCCCTGGGAATTACAGACCAGTCGCTCTTATGTCTGTGGTAAGCAAGGTACAGGAAAGGATTCTGAGAGATTGGATTTATGATTATTTGGAAAAACAGTTTAATTAAAGATAGTCAGCCTGGCTTTGTGAGGGGCAGGTCTTGCCTCACAAGCCTTATTGAGTTATTTGAGGATGTGATAAGACAAGCTGACAAAGGTCGAGTTGTGGATGTGGTGTATATGGATTTCAGTGAGGCATTTGATAAGGTTCCCACGGTAGGCTTATTGAGAAAGTTGGGAGGTAAGGGATACAGGGGAATGTGGCTGTCTGGATACAGAATTGTCTGGCCGAAAGAAGACAGCGAGTGGTAGTGGATGGAAGATATTCCGCCTGGAGCTCGGTGACCAGTGGTGTCCCGCAGGTATCTGTTCTTGGGCCTCTGCTCTTTGTAGTTTTTATAAATGACTTGGATGAAGAAGTGGGAGGGTGGGTTAGTAAGTTTGCCGATGACACAAAGGTCAGTGGGTGTTGGAGATAGTATCGAGGGCTGTTGCAGGCTACAACATGACATTGACAGGATGCAGAGCTGGGCTGAGAAGTGGCAGATGGAGTTCAACCTGGATAAATCTGAAGTGATTCATTTTGGAAGGTCAAATTTGAATGCTGATTACAGGGTTAAAGACAGGATTCTTGGCAATGTGGAGGAACAGTGGGATCTTGGGCTCCATATACATAGATCCCTCAAACCTACCACCCAAGTGTTGTGGCTTCCATTAACGGGGGGATTGAGTTTAAGAGCCGCAAGGTTTTGCTGCAGCTCTGTAAAACCCTGGTTAGACCACACTTGGAATATTGTATCCACATCTGGTTACCTCATTATAGGAAGATTAGAGAGGGTGCAGAGGAGATTTACCAGGATGCGGCCTGGATTGGAGGGCTTCACTTATGAAGAGTCATTGAGGGAGCTTGGGTTTTTCACACTGGAGAGAAGGAGAAAGAGAGGTGCCTGACAAAGGGGTACAAGGTGATGAGAGGCATCGATAGAGGAGATAGCCAGAGAGTTTTCCCCAGGGCAGAAATGGCTGTCACAAGGGGGCATCATTTTAAGGTGATTGGAGGACGGTTTAGGGGAGATGTCAGAGGGAGGTTCTTTACTCAGAGAGTGGGGGGTGTGTGGGATGCACTGCCAGCGGTGGGAGTAGAGTCAGAGACATTGGGAACATTTCAGCGACTGCTGGATAAGCACCTGGACGGCAATAAATTGAGGGGTGTGTAGGTGAGGGTGGTCAGTAAATTGAGGGGTGTGTAGGTGAGGGTGGACAGCAAATTGAGGGGTGTGTAGGTGAGGGTGGTCAGTAAATTGAGGGGTGTGTAGGTGAGGGTGGTCAGTAAATTGAGGGGTGTGTAGGTGAGGGTGGTCAGTAAATTGAGGGGTGTGTAGGTGAGGGTGGACAGTAAATTGAGGAGTGTGTAGGTGAGGGTGGCCAGTAAATTGAGGGGTGTGTAGGTGAGGGTGGCCAGTAAATTGAGGGGTGTGTAGGTGAGGGCAGTCAGTTAATTGAGGGGTGTGTAGGTGAGGGTGGTCAGTAAATTGAGGAGTGTGAAGGTGAGGGTGGACAGTAAATTGAGGGGTGTGTAGGTGAGGGTGGTCAGTAAATTGAGGAGTGTGTCGGTGAGGGTGGCCAGTAAATTGAGGAGTGTGTAGGTGAGGGTGGTCAGTAAATTGAGGGGTGTGTAGGTGAGGGTGGTCAGTAAATTGAGGGGAATGTAGGTGAGGGTGGTCAGTAAATTGAGGGGTGTGTGGGTGAGGGTGGTCAGTAAATTGAGGGGTGTGTAGGTAAGGGTGATCAGTAAATTGAGGGGTGTGTAGGTGAGGGTGGTCAGTAAATTGAGGGGTGTGTAGGTGAGGGTGATCAGTTAATTGAGGGGTGTGTAGGTGAGGGTGGTCAGTAAATTGAGGGGTGTGTAGGTGAGGGTGGTCAGTAAATTGAGGGGTGTGTAGGTGAGGGTGGTCAGTAAATTGAGGGGTGTGTAGGTGAGGGTGGTCAGTAAATTGAGGGGTGTGTAGGTGAGGGTGGTCAGTAAATTGAGGGGTGTGTAGGTGAGGGTGGTCAGTAAATTGAGGGGTGTGTAGGTGAGGGTGGTCAGTAAATTGAGGGGTGTGTAGGTGAGGGTGGTCAGTAAATTGAGGGGTGTGTAGGTGAGGGTGGTCAGTAAATTGAGGGGTGTGTAGGTGAGGGTGGTCAGTAAATTGAGGGGTGTGTAGGTGAGGGCAGTCAGTTAATTGAGGGGTGTGTAGGTGAGGGTGGTCAGTAAATTGAGGAGTGTGAAGGTGAGGGTGGACAGTAAATTGAGGGGTGTGTAGGTGAGGGTGGCCAGTAAATTGAGGAGTGTGTAGGTGAGGGTGGTCAGTAAATTGAGGGGTGTGTAGGTGAGGGTGGTCAGTAAATTGAGGGGAATGTAGGTGAGGGTGGTCAGTAAATTGAGGGGTGTGTGGGTGAGGGTGGTCAGTAAATTGAGGGGTGTGTAGGTAAGGGTGATCAGTAAATTGAGGGGTGTGTAGGTGAGGGTGGTCAGTAAATTGAGGGGTGTGTAGGTGAGGGTGATCAGTTAATTGAGGGGTGTGTAGGTGAGGGTGGTCAGTAAATTGAGGGGTGTGTAGGTGAGGGTGGTCAGTAAATTGAGGGGTGTGTAGGTGAGGGTGGTCAGTAAATTGAGGGGTGTGTAGGTGAGGGTGGTCAGTAAATTGAGGGGTGTGTAGGTGAGGGTGGTCAGTAAATTGAGGGGTGTGTAGGTGAGGGTGGTCAGTAAATTGAGGGGTGTGTAGGTGAGGGTGGTCAGTAAATTGAGGGGTGTGTAGGTGAGGGTGGTCAGTAAATTGAGGGGTGTGTAGGTGAGGGTGGTCAGTAAATTGAGGGGTGTGTAGGTGAGGGTGGTCAGTAAATTGAGGGGTGTGTAGGTGAGGGTGGTCAGTAAATTGAGGGGTGTGTAGGTGAGGATGGTCAGTAAATTCAGGGGTGTGTAGGTGAGGGTGGTCAGTAAATTCAGGGGTGTGTAGGTGAGGGTGGTCAGTAAATTGAGGAGTGTGTAGGTGAGGGTGGTCAGTAAATTGAGGGGTGTGTAGGTGAGGGTGGTCAGTAAATTGAGGGGTGTGTAGGTGAGGGTGGTCAATAAATTGAGGGGTGTGTAGGTGAGGGTGGTCAGTAAATTGAGGGGTGTGTAGGTGAGGGTGGTCAGTAAATTGAGGGGTGTGTAGGTGAGGGTGGTCAATAAATTGAGGGGTGTGTAGGTGAGGGTGGTCAGTAAATTGAGGGGTGTGTAGGTGAGGATGGTCAGTAAATTCAGGGGTGTGTAGGTGAGGGTGGTCAGTAAATTCAGGGGAGTGTAGGTGAGGATGGTCAGTAAATTCAGAGGAGTGTAGCTAAGGGTGGTCTTAGATTAAGGGAAATACTCGTCACGACATAGTGGGCTGAAGGGCCTGGGCTGTGCAGTTACTGCTCTGTGTTCTGAAGAGGATTGGATATTACTTTTACAGAGTAAGTTGACAGGTAAACAACAGGAAAGTTAGATTGCACTGTCAGAGGGAATATCTTGGGATTATGGCCCAGTGAAGAAAGCTATATTGTTGCAAACACATCAGGGCATGAGACAGATAAGCAAAGGTCCCAGAACGTAAGGAAACTGCTGAGCAGATCTTTATCGCCTTTGAAAGCAGATTGAAAGCATTCTGATCGGATGGCGCACACCTTGGTATGGCGACTGCTCTGCCGAGGACCGTATGAAACCAGAGAGTTGTGAACACAGCCCAGTCCATTCATCGACTCCACCTCCAGTTCCTGACGCTGTGGAAAGGCAGCCAACCTTACCAGAGACCCTTCCCAGCCCGATTATAATCGCTTCCATCAGGCAGACGATACAGAAGCTTAAACACACACACACCAACAGTTTCAAGAACAGCCTCCTCCCCGCTGTTACTAGACTTCGGGATGGACCTTTCGAATTGTAAACTTAATGTTGACCTTGCTCTCTCTCTCTCTGTGCACCTTCTCTGCAGCAGTCATGTTGTATTCCTTGCTCTGTTCTCTTCCCACTTTGAATGGTCTGATCTGCCTGTACTACACACGAAACACAACTTTTCACTTTATCTCAGTACACGTGACAATAATAAATCAAATCAAATAAATCACCTCATGACAGCCTTCGTCTGAAACATGGCCAAAGGTGTTGAACTTCAGAACCTCGTTGATACTGACCGCCCTTGACGTCAAAACCTTATTCGACCGAGTGTGGCTTACAGAGTCCTGGCAAAATGGGAATCCAGGGGGCAAACTCTCCACTGGTTGGAGTCATACCTGGCACTTGGGAAGATGGTGGTGGTGGTTGGAGGGTCAGTCACCTCAGCTCCAGGCCATCTCTGCAGGAGTCCCTCAGGGGAGTGTCCTCGGCCCAACCATCTTCAGCTGCTTCATCAATGACCTTCCCTCTATCAGAAGGTCCGAAGTGGGGATACTCACCGATGATTGCACAGTGTTCAGCACCATTCACCCCGCTCCCTCAGAGACTGAAGCAGTTTAAATGCAGCAAGATCTGGACAATATCCAGGCTTGGGCTGACAAGTGGCAAGTAACATTCACGCCACACAAACCCCAGGCCATGACCATCTCCAAAGAGAGAGAATCTAAACATCAATCCAACGAGTGAGAGATCCCGGAATGTTGGATCCGCTGGGAGATCCCGGAATGTTGGACCCATTGGGAGATCCCGGAATGTTGGACCCACTGGGAGATCCCGGAATGTTGGACCCATTGGGAGATCCCGGAATGTTGGACCCACTGGGAGATCCCGGAATGTTGGACCCATTGGGAGATCCTGGAGTGTTGGACCCACTGGGAGATCCCGGAATGTTGGACCCACTGGGAGATCCTGGAGTGTTGGACCCTCTGGGAGATACCGGAATGTCCAGTCCATTTCTGGCACCCAGACACCTCTGAGGAAGATTCATGCCTGACCTGAGACCTGAGTTGTTAACTGTCTCCTGACACACCACCTGAGATTCTCCAACGTTCTCTGTGCTTGTCCTGGCGAAGTCTGGTCAGTAATCCTCTCAAAGCGGCAGACTGTTACTTTAAAATCATTTTGACCTTCCCCTTCCCCTTCCCCCCACCCCACTCTTGTTTTGACATCTCCACCATTGATATTATCAGATGGCATAACCAGATTCGGTCTCCCTCTTTCTCTTTCTCGCACAGTCATTTCCTCCTCACCAGCAGCTGCAAGACACCCTCCGAACAACAATTGCAAGCAGGCTTGAGAATCACCCTGGGTCCTGTCTCGCTGCTGAATGTTCCAGAGCAGAGACGCTTCAGGCTGGAGTGTGTCAAACTGCTGGGTCGCACAGCAACTGTCTCAGGTAAGGGGCACGTTTCTATCAATCTCACTCTCTTGGTGAAGGCAGGAAATGATAGAGCAGGTTTGTGCACCCCTCACTGTCACACCATGCCCCAGAGTGGGTCCACACCCAGGTCTGGAGGGGGTTACAGAGATAGGGAGGGGGTTACAGAGATAGGGAGGGGGTGTAGGGGATGGAGGGGGTTACAGTGATAGGGAGGGAGTGTAGGGGCTGGAGGGGGTTCCAGAGATAGGGAGGGAGTGTAGGGGCTGGAGGGGGTTACAGAGATAGAGAGGGGGTGTAGGCGCTGGAGGGGGTTACAGAGTTAGGGAGGGCGTGTAGGGGCTGGAGGGAGTTACAGAGATAGGGAGGGGGTGTAGGGGCTGGAGGGGGTTACAGAGATAGGGAGGGGCTGGAGGGAGTTACAGAGATAGGGAGGGGATGTAGGGGCTGGAGGTGGTTACAGAGATAGGGAGGGATGTAGGGGCTGGAGGGGTTTACAGAGATAGGGAGGGATGTAGGGGCTGGAGGGGGTTACAGAGATAGGGAGGGATGTAGGGGCTGGAGGGGGTTACAGAGATAGGGAGGGGGTGTAGGGGCTGGAGGTGGTTACAGAGATAGGGAGGTATGTAGGGGCTGGAGGGGTTTACAGAGATAGGGAGGGATGTAGGGGCTGGAGGGGGTTACAGAGATAGGGAGGGATGTAGGGGCTGGAGGGGGTGACAGAGATAGGGAGGGATGTAGGGGCTGGAGGGGGTTACAGAGATAGGGAGGGATGTAGGGGCTGGAGGGGGTTACAGAGATAGGGAGGGGGTGTAGGGGGTTACAGAGATGGGGGTGTCTTGATTTTCCCACAGGATGAGTGATCCTCTTTACCCATTCCCCCCCCCCCCCCACCCTCAGGGTGTTACATGGTTTGTTTAAGTCGTTTATGCCTCTTCCAAACTGCAGGAAATACAATCCATCCTCTCCTCATTCCCAACCCATCAACTCGAGCTGTCTGCCTCGGGGAACGGAAACAATGTACTTGTGTATTTGGGAAATCTGAAATAGAAACATAAAGTGCAGGAGATACTCAGGAGGTGCAGCACTCTCTGTAAAGATAGAAACAGCGTTCACATTTCCAAGTCCTTTGTGTGTCCTGTCTGGCTTCAGAGATGAGTTGTAGTCGATTTGAAATGCGCTGTCTGTTTGTGCCATTACAGATTCTGTCAGACCTGCTGAGTGTCTGTGTTTATTGGTCAAGCTATCCTCCCTGTGTACTGTTATCGATGTATAGACATCCTCCCTCAAATAGAGCAGCCAATACTCTTCACAGTACTCCAGACAGAGTCTCACTAGTGTCATGGTGATGTACAGCACAGAAACAAACCCTTCGGCCCAACCCGTCCATGCCGACCAGATATCCGAAATCAATCTAGTCCTATTTGCCAGCACTTGGCCCATATCCCTCTGAACTCTTCCTATTCATATACATTTTAAATGCTGTAATTGTACCAGCCTCCACCACATCCTCTGGCAGCTCATTCCATACACGTACCACCCTCTGGGTGAAAACGTTGCCCCTTAGGTCTCTTTTATATCTTTCCCCTCTCACCCTAAACCTATGCCCCTCTAGTTCTGGGCTCCCCACCCCAGGGAAAAAACCTTGTCTATTCACTCTATCCGTGCCCCTCATGATTTTATAAACCTCTATAAGGTCACCCCTCAGCCTCCGACGCTCCAGGGAAAACAGCCCCAGCCTGTTCAGCCTCTCCCTGAAGCTCAAACCCTCCAACCCTGGCAACATCCTTGTAAATCTTTTCTGAACCCTTTCAAGTTTCACAACATCTTTCCGATAGGAAGGAGACCAGAATTGCACGCAATATTCCAACAGTGGCCTAACCAATGTCCTGTACAGCCGCAACATGACCTCCCAACTCCTGTGCTCAATACTCTGACCAATAAAGGAAAGCATACCAAACACCACCTTCACTATCGTATCTACCTGCGACTCCACTGTCAAGGAGCTATGAACCTGCACCCCAAGGTCTCTTTGTTCAGCAACACTCCCCAGGCCCTTCCTGTTAACTGTACACATGGAGATGGAATCTAACATTGGAATGTTGCCCTTCTGGTCCCAGACCTTCTCCCCAATTAGTTTTAATGGAACTCTCTTCTCACATGACCTTAGACCATTTCCAATGGACTAAACCAAGTGGATTCATTTGAGGATTCTCTGGTACAGCAGTCGTTTTAAAAAAAATGCTTTGTCCGTGAGGATCACCAAAGATCCTCAGGCAGCACCTTCCAAACCCACGGCCACTTCCATCCAGAAGGACAAGGGGCAGCAGATACATGGGAACCCCACCCCCTGCACGTTCCCCTCCGAGCCCCTCACCATCCCGACTTGGGAATATATCCCCGTTCCCTCAGTGTGGCTGGGTCAGAATCCTGGGATTCCCTCCCTCAGGGACATTGTGGGTCTACCCTCCAGCACATGGACTGCAGCGGGTCAAGAAGGCAGCTCACCCCCCCCACCTTCTCAAGGGGGGCAACTAAGGACGGGGCAAGAAATACTGGGCCCAGTCAGCGATGCCCACGCTACAAATGAATTAAGAAAAACAATCATTTCATGGTCTGGAAGCAATTGGACCCCCCCCTCTGGGCATCACTGAGGGGTTTTATTTCTGTATTTATATAGTAAGCAATTTGTGAAAGCAGAGATTTTACTGCATTACTTATCTTCACTCTGGATCAGCACCATGTTGCTGTGTAAATAAATGTGCTTGTGCAACAAGTTAGGATCTGCAGCATATAACCATCCCTGCTGAACTTATCTCGAAAAAGTGAGTAATCCTCAGGATTGATCCCTTAAGTGACCTAATGTAAGAAATCTACATCAGACTAACCACAGGAGGATGGAGCTCCCAGAGATGGTGACGAGCAAAATCACAGCCTTCCTCTGCTCTCCATCTCTGGGTCTCTGCAGATTCCCTCCTTCGCTCTCACTCCTCAGCCTCTTCCGGACTCGACTGGTCACTAAAATGTGTCTGACCGTTAGAGCATTGAGCAACAGAGTTAAAGTGAGTGGCAGTAAAGGGGTTAAAGCTGTATAAAGCCAATCTAATACCACCCACCAAGTGTCAGTAAAGGAGCTTGACTTTATTTCATTGTAGAATGGCACATTGTCAATTGTACTGTGAGGTTCATATTGAAAATAGAAGGAGTTGCTTTTCAGAAAGAGCAGGATACATGTTGTTTCTAGAGCCATTCTCAGTGCAATATTTTGTTCTTAGCTTCTGACAATAAATGGTCATAAATTGGTCAAAGGAGAAAGTGATGGTGAACCAGACAGAGCAGTCCCTGGCTGCACGAGACAGGGGCCCAGTCACACTACACACAGGAGTGATGTCCTGGAAAGGCCAAGGGGAACAATAATAGGGAAATTTCCAGAATATAACCTCAGTGAAAGTGACCAGCAGATCAGCAACTGCCGTAAGCAGCAGGTAGTGAGTAGTGCAAGGGGAAACACCACACTTTCCTCTTGCAAGGACTGCAATCGGCAGCAAGTTAACTGTAAAAGACAAAGGGGCAAAAACATAGTGAATTGTTGATCAGAAACTCCCCTGCCTGTTCCAGACAGCAGCAGTAAGTTTTTAACCACCAAACCCGGTGCACTGTATGAGTGGAAGTGGTTGGGGCTGAGTGCGTTTGAATTTTAAGACTTAAGACACCCACCTCAGATTGTCCTCCAAACCAATCACTCCAGACATTATGGAGTCTTGGCAGAGACTAAGCTCACACCCCCTCAGATGGACGTTTGTGATTTAGTTTGGTTACAAGGGAACTATCTGATGAGTGTAGTGGGCTCTTACAGTTCTCAGCTGCAGCTCTGTCAGGCACAGAACCCCATTAGACACCTTGATCCCAACTCTGAACAGGCTGGGGCTGCTTTCCCTGGAGCGTCGGAGGCTGAAGGGTGACCTTATACAGGTTCATAACATCATGAGGGACATGGGGAGGGTGAATAGACAAGGTCTTTTCCCCAGGGTGGGGAGTCCAGAACTAAAGGGCATAGGTTTAGGGTGAGAGGGGAAAGATATAAAAGAGACCTAAGGAGGAACAGTGGTGGAGGCTGGTACAATTGTAACATTTAAGAGGCATTTGGATGGGTATATGAATAGGAAGGGTTTGGAGGGATATGGGCCGGGTGCTGGCAGGTGGGACCAGATTGGGTTGGGATATCTGGTCGGCATGGACGGGTTGGACCGAAGGGTCTGTTTCCATGCTGTACGTCTCTATGACTCTATAATCCTGGGTCTGTTTCTGACAGTTTACCTTCATCGTGGTTTGGACAGTCCGACGGTATCCCTCCATATTTTGCTCCAGTTGGGTTCCTTTCCAAACCTGTGAATGATCTCCCGGAAAACCTTTCGACCTGAAGTTAGAATTCTTCTGTATCTGACTGTATCTCAATTGGCAATCCAACTCATGTAAACCAAAAAAAAAGCTGTGTTCACTTTTCCAGTCCAACCTACAGGCACAGCACAGTCCCTTCATCCTGTCATCAGACATCTATCTCTCTATTCCAAGCCCACTGTCCGGTACGTGGCCTTGAGCTTTGTCGATACTTTCTAACCAACCTGTTCAGAGATGTTATGACACACCTCCAGACTTGAACGTGGGCCTCCTAGGCTCCAGCTGGAAACACTTGTCACTACATCATGAGAATCTTCACTCATTGCTGCGGCAAATCAAGTTCTCCTCTAAGCACTTCTTAAAGGTCTTGAGAGTTTCTGCCTCCCTTTCAGGCTGAGAGTTCCAGATTTCCGCCACCTTTGCCCTAACCGAATCATTTATTAATGATCGAAAAATAATTAACCTCATCCTTTGGTAGGATTAAAGGGAAGGGGAGAGTCGGGGGGGGGGGGGGGGGGAGAAATTTGCCACCTTTTGGCAAAAAGGAAGGGGTATAAAGAGCCAGTTGAGAATGTCAGTTCAGTGCTGTATATGGTTCCAGAATCACTCAGCCTTCCTGAGAGACAGACCTGAACCGTAGGCCATAGATACGGAGTCAGGTGCAGGTAGGTTAAATCCTGAGAGGGAGAGAAAGTGTTTCTCTCAGAGGATTGTGAATCTGTGCAACTCACTGCCCCAGAGACCAGGGGAGGCAGGACCAATCGACAGACTCAAGAAAGAAACGATACGGGCAGAGTAGAGTCTGAGACCAGGATGAGTTCAGCCATGGTCATGTTAAATGGCAGAATGGGCTCACAGGGCTGAATTACCCACTCCCCCTCTTCATTCCCATGTTCCCATGTAGAAACAAGGAAATGGAATGAGTGTAGTTTGACGTTTGGTCAGCATAGACATAGTGGGCCGAAGGGCCTGTTTCTAAACTGTATAACTCTGGGTGAAACATTCTTCCCTCAGATCCCCTCCTGCTCCTGCCCAGCTACTGACCCCTCTACAAAAGTAAAGGGTTTCTCTCCCAGTCCATCCTGTCGGTGCCCCTTTGTACACCTCAGTCAGATTCCCCCCTCAGTTGTCCCTGCCCCATCTTCCCCAGCCTCCCTTCATCCCTGATTGGTCCCAGCCTCCCTTCATCCCTGGTTGGCTCCAGCCTCCCTTCATCCCTGATTGGCTCCGGCCTCCCTTCACCCCTGATTGGCTCCGCCCTCCCTTCATCCCTGATTGGCTCCGCCCTCCCTTCATCCCTGATTGGCTCCGGCCTATTGGCTCCAGCCCTGGGAATATCCAGGTGAATCTCCTCTGCACCCTCTCCAGTGCAATCCCACCCTTCCTACAGTGTGGGGACCAGAACTGCACACGGTACTCCAGCTGGGGCCTAACTAACGTTATATTCAGCTCCATCATAACCCCCCTGTCTTGATTAATAAAGACAAGTGTCCGCTGTGCCTTCCTGAACCACCTTAGCCCCCTGTGCTGCTGCCTACGAGGATCTATGGATGTGCACAGCAAGATCCCACTGATCCTCTGTATATCTGAGGCTCCTCACATTCAGTGTGTATTCCCTTGTCTTGTTCATCCTCCCAAAATACATCGCTCCACACTTTTCAGGATTTAACTCCACTTCCCCTGTTCCGCCTATCTGACCAGACTGTCTATGTCTAACTAAGGCTTTCCTCCTCACTATTTACCACATCCAATAGTTTTCCTGTTACGGTAATGACCATAGCTCTCACATGATTGTCTCGATCATTAATGTGCCCCACAAACAGCGCAGGAGCTAGCCCTGAGGCGTGTGGAACCCTCCTGGAGACAGCTTTCCAGTCACACAGCCAACTTTTAAACCTCTGCTTCTGATCCAGTGGGAGCTGCATCCCATGGGCTTGCAGCTTCTGAACCAGTCTGCCGTATTGAGAGTCTTCCCGAAGTCCACGTAAACTACATCCGCTGCACTCCCCTCACCTACTCACCCCGTCACCTCCTCAAAAAACTCAATCCAATATGTTTGTCGCAATCTCCCCCCGAGGGAGCCACAGTGGTTATTCCTGATTAATCCTTGCAACAATTAATTCTGTCTCTTGGAATTTTTTCCAATAGTTTCCCTCCCACTCAGTGTTGGACTCGTTGGTCTGTACTTGCCCCGTCCTTGAAGGGAATTGGGTTGTTGAGTCTGTGGTCCTGAGGATCCACCGATGTCATCTTTACAGCATTGTAACTCGGAGAAATGCTTTACCCATTAACTTTATCTGTATCTTTTGCCAATTCATTTGCCTGACCGTTTCCTTCAATGACATGTCTCCACATGCAGAGCCTTTGTTGTTAGTAATTGGCCACTCACACACACTAATCATAAACAGCTCCTCGGTGCCCAGTTTATCTGCATGTCAGTGGGGGGCACAGCTGCACAAAAGCCACCAAGCCCCTTCCCTCCAAGGCTGGCAGCCGTCCTTGTGAATCCTGAGGCTTTCCAGCCTCCAGCTGACAGTCTCTGAACAGCTCAGGTCTTTAAGTGATTGCACGATGTGTTTCTCTGTTCCAGCCAACCGTGCCACCTTGCCTGAGACAGGGAGCCAGGCGCCCAGAATGGTCTGGACCAGCAAGACTCCAAACTGCAGCAATGAGGAGTTTAAATTCCCTGTGTTTGTGCGAGCCTACAGCACCATTCTGATTCTCGGCTTCATCGGGAACACGGTCGCTCTGTATGTCTTTGTGAAGTTGACTCAGCGTAAGACAGCAAGCACAGTCTTCATGATCAACCTGGCCGTTTCAGATCTATTCTTCACTCTAACGTTACCGTATCGAATCATCTACTACGTCCAGCGTGAGTGGAGACTTGGCGCCTTTCTCTGCAGGATCACCACCTATGCCTTCTATGTGAACCTCTACTCCAGTATCTTCTTCCTCACCGCCCTCAGCATCTTCCGCTACATCTCCATCCTGCACCCGATTTGGTCCCGAAGCGTGGTGACGGTGAGAAGATCCCTGTGGGTCACCCTCGGGATCTGGCTCTTCATCGGCCTGGTGTCTGTCCCCTTCCTCCTCGTTTCCTCCAAGTGTGTGAACGGGACCTGCCACTGCTTCGAACCATCCAACGTATCGTGGTCTCAGATCCAGCGGATGAACTACTTTGCGTTTGTGGTGGGCTTCCTGCTGCCCTTCCTCACCATCCTGGCTTGCTACACTCGCATTCTGCAGCGCCTGATGGGCTCAGCTGGCACCATGCGGGTGAACGCGCGGAGCCGCAGGAAGTCCACCTACATGATCATCATCGTGATGTCCTCCTTCCTGTTCTGCTTCCTGCCGTACCACGTCATACGGACCATCCACCTCCACATCATGTCGGACGGAGTGTGCCACGACACTGTCTGGTTTGTGCAGAGAGCTGTCGTGGTGACTATCTGCCTGGCCGCTGCCAACAGCTGTCTCAACCCCGTCCTCTACTACTTTGTCGGCGAGAACTTTCAAAGCACCCTTAAAACCTCGACCATCCTCAAGTCGAGATCCGCGTCGTCCGGCAGTGTAGTGTTTGTGGATCACTCGCCAGCCACGGTCCCACCAAGCTCCAATGAGCAGGAGCCACTATCAGGCACACGCCAGGAGCAGAAGTGATGACATCTCTTTGTTTACACTTTAAGATCGAAAGTAACTCCCCTCCTGACTCCCCCCAGAGCCTGTCCCACCATCTACAAGGCACAGGTCAGGAGGGTGAGGGAATACTCCCCACTTGCCCCTGGATGGGGGCAGCTCCAACAACACTCAAGAAGATCGACACCACCCAGGGACAAAGCAGCCCCCGCTTGATTGGCCCCACACCCACAAACATCCCCTCCCTCCCTTACCCACTGACGCTCAGTAGCAGCAGTGTGTACCAGCTACAAGATACACTGCAGAAACTCACCAAAGATCCTCAGGCAGCACCTTCCAAGCCCACGGCCCCTTCCATCCAGAAGGACAAGGGGCAGCAGATACATGGGAACCCCACCCCCTGCAAGTTCCCCTCCGAGCCCCTCACCATCCCGACTTGGGAATATATTGCCGTTCCCTCAGTGTGGCTGGGTCAGAATCCTGGGATTCCCTCCCTCAGGGACATTGTGGGTCTACCCTCCAGCACTTGGACTGCAGCGGGTCAAGAAGGCAGCTCACCCCCCACCTTCTCAAGGGGGGCAACTAGGAACGGGCAGGAAATGCTGGGCCCAGCCAGGGATACCCAAATCCTGTGAATGAATTATTCAAAATAATGTTCCATACCCAATAGCTGAGCCAAGCCGAAAAATGATCAGGTTCATGTTCAGCTCATATTCTCTGACACGTGTCCATCAAGTCAGACTCTGCACTGGACTGAGAGATAATTGAATTATAGTTTCTGTTTTTATAAGAAAGATTTTACAAAATTCTGTTCTGTTTTTTTGATTCATTGACAAGGGCTTCCAAATCCTACACCCTCCCCTCCCCCCCATCCATGCTTTCTCCATTTAAATAATCTTCAACTCCTCTCTCCTTCCTGCCAAAACCTCACGTTTCCCCACACTCTATCCCATCTACCGAGGTTTTGCCCTTTCCCTGAACCTGTCTCGATCCCTCTGCAGAGTCTCTGTGTCATTCTCACAACTTGCCTTTTGGTCTATTTCTGTGTCTTTCACAAACTCGGTAACTGTATGTTCAGGTTCCCCCTCTGGGTCATTGATCTCTATTGTAAATCGTTGTGGCCCCAGCACTGGTCCCTGTGTTAGTCCACTTGTTCCTGGTTACCGGCCTGAAAAGATCTCCCTTATCCCAGCTCCATGTCTCCTGTGAGTTAGCTAATCCCCTCTCCATGTTAATGTTCCAATTCCAACGCCGTTAGCTGAATAGCTGATACTTGAGTCATGTCAAGAAATTCTAAATACATTGCATCCTCAGCATCCCCTTTCTCTGTCCTGCTTGTTACCTCCCCAAAGAATTCCTGGAAAAGTGTCAGACACACCTTCCCCTTCCTGAGACCATTCTGTCTCTGTTTGATGATCGGATGGATTTCTCAGTGCTCAGCTGTTCCACCCTTTATCATAGACTCAGCCGTGTTCCCAGTAACACATTATGCTCATTAGGCTATAGTGACCTGTTCGTCATCTCCTTCCCTTCTTCAATAAGGGTGTTACATTGGCACTTTCACAATCCTCAGGGACCATTCCAGATTCTAAAGATTCCTGGGAGATTACAATGAGTGTGCACCTCTACCTCTGTAGCTACTTCCTTGATTATCCCAGGATGGATCCCATCAGATCCAGGGGACTGATCAGTCTGTGGCTAGACCATTCCTCTGGCTCTGTTTCACCGGTGGTAGTTACTGCGATTACTTCCTCTGCTCCTCGTACCCGGGAATGTTGAGTAATTTTGGAAAGCTGTTTATGTCTTCTGCTGTGAAGACCAACGCAAAGTATTAATTCAGCCCCTGAGCCATTTTCGGGTTGCTCATTATTAATTCCCCAGCCTCATTCCCTGAGGGACGCCTGTTTACTCTGGCTTCTCTCTTCCCCTTTATATATTTTAAGAAGCTCTTACTGTCTTGCTTGATATTGCTTGCAGGTTTATCAGCAGTTTCTTTTATCCCTCATTATGTCTGGGCACTTTTTGCTGGGATCTGGAACGTTCCCATTTACCACTGGCTTCTCACTAATCTTTCTCACGTTTTATATATTTCTTTCAGTTTGAAGCTCCAAACTCTGGTTGGCTTAGTCTCTTTTTGGAACCCTACTTCCTGACTGGGATGTAAGGAAGCTGTTAGCCCCATTGTTCCTCAGTCATTGCTGTTACACTCCTTTCCCAGTCCTCTCCAGCCAGTCCTGCTCTCAGATCTTTCAGTTTATTGAAGCTGGTCACAGCTGTTTTGGACTCCGGTTCCTCCCTGTCAAACCGAGTGCTAAATTCTCCTGTGTTATGATCACTGTTTCCTGGGAGATCTTTTACTCTGAGATCTAATTACTAAACCTACTTGATCACATATTGCCAGATCCAAAACACCTGATCCCTGGTTAGAACATGGAACATGGAACAGTACAGCACAGAAACGATGTTGTGCTGGACATGACACCAAATTAAACTAATCCCTTCTGCCTGCCCTCGGTCCATATCCCTGCATTCCTTGCATATTCCTGTGTTTATCTAAAAGCCCCGAAAACGCCCCTGTCATGTCTGCCTCCACCACGACTCCTAGCAGCACGACCCAGTCTCCCTCATATCCTCCTTTGAACGTTCCCCCTCTCAGTTTAAATGCATTGCCCCTAGTATTATACATTTCAACGTGGGGAGAAAGAGTCTGACCGTTAACCCCATCCACGCATCTCATACCAGAGGATGTGGTGGGGGCTGGTACAACTGCAACATTTAAGACCCATTTGGATGTGTATATGATTAGGAAGGGTTTGGAGGGATATGGGCCGGGTGCTGGCAGGTGGGACTAGATTGGGTTGGGATATCTGGTTGGGCCGAAGGGTCTGTTTCCGTGCTGTACGTCTCTATGACTCTATGTGGCGACCAGAATTGAACGCAATACTCCTTAAATGTAGCTGAACCAAAGGTGCAAGATGACATCCTGACATTGTGTACTCAATTCCTCAACCAATAAAGACAGCGCTATACGCCTTCTTCAACACCCTATCTACGTGTGGGGCCAATTTCAGGGAGCTATGGACTCCAACCCCAGATCCCTCTGTACATCAGTGCTGATCAGGGTCCTGCTATTAACTGGATACTTCTCCTTAACATTTGATCAGTTTAGATTAGATTAGATTACTTACAGTGTGGAAACAGGCCCTTCGGCCCAACAAGTCCACACTGACCCGCCGAAGCACACCCACCCAGACCCATTCCCCTACATTTACCCCTTACCTAACACTACGGACAATTTAGCATGGCCAATTAACCTAAGCTGCACATCTTTGGACTGTGGGAGGAAACCGGAGCACCCGGAGGAAACCCACGCAGACATGGGGAGAACGTGCAAACTCCACACAGTCAGTCACCTGAGGCGGGAATTGAACCCGGGTCTCTGGCGCTGTGAGGCAGCAGTGCTAACCACTGTGCCACCGTGCCACCCACATTGATCTCCCAAAGTGCAGCACCTCATGGTTACCTGGATTAAACTCTGCCTGCCATTTCTCCGCCCACACTTGTAACTGATCTGTAGATCTAAAACTGAATACACTCCATGATTCCTTCCTCGTGGCTTCCTCTGCCAATCTGACTATCCCAATCGACATGAAGATTAACTGGCACATGATGAATGTGGTGCTGTTGTTGAGACAGCTCGGTCCATTGCGTAAGCCATTGGCTCCCTCTACAATTTCTGATGCCTCAGAACATCATCAAAGACCCCTCCCACCCTGGTCATAATCCACCCCCACCCCCCAACGCTTTCCACTGGGCAGAAGATACCTGGCACAAATGCACCCACCGCCACGTTCAAGACCTGCTTCGTCCCCGCTGTAACGGGACTTCTGAATGGACCTCTCCAAATCCGAATTAATGCTGACCTACTCACTGTGCACCTTCTCTGCAGCTATAACATTGTATTCCTCGCTCTGTTTGATCACCTCTAATGCCCTGTGTATGGTATAATCTGCCTGTACTGCCCACAAAACAAAACTTTTTCACTGTACGTAGGCACATGTGGAATAATAAATCAAATCAAATCAGATATTCTGGTTTATCCTCTGTATGGATTCTGTGGAACGTCTATAGCATATTCCCACCTGTGACTCCTTTCCCTGTTTAATCTTTCCGTCCCCCTGTATAGATTCTGCAGTTGCCATTTCTTGTGATTGTACTGAGTCCATCCCGTACAAACAACAGCTACCTCACCACCCTTCCCTTCCCAAACGCCTGGCCTGCCGAAAAATCACAGACTCCAGGATATTTATTTCCCAGCTTCAGGCTCCTTGTAACTATGTCTCTGTAATCTTTAAAAACACCCGCTAAACCTCCATCTGTGCTGTTAATTCAACTACTTTGTTCATTCAAATAAAGAGCCCTTAATCTTACCCTTTTAACCTGTTTATACTCTATGGTCACCTTCTCTCCTACTCTGGGGAGCCATGGACATGGAGCAGTCAGTATCAGACTGGGGTGGACAGAGTCAGAATGTACACCACACCAGGTCGATTGGAAATTGCAAACTTTCACCATATCTGACGAAGGAGCAGTGCTGCAAAAGCTTGTGATTTCAAACGAACGTGCCGGACTATAACCGGGTGTGGTGTGAATTCGGACCCTGGGGATGGTTATCCAAATGCCCTTTTACATTTCACCCTGTCCCAAACCTCCCCTGACCCATGTTTAAAGCCCTCTCTACAGCTGTAGTTATTCAGTTCTCGAGGAAACTGGCCTCACCCTTGTTCCCCACCCACACCCCCCTCTCATTTATCTCTCCACCCCGGAGGCTCCCTGCCTCTATTCCTGATGAAGGGCTTTTGCCCGAAACGTCGATTTTCCTGCTCCTCGGATGCTGCCTGACCTGCTGTGCTTTTCCAGCACCACTCTGATCTAGTTCAGGTGCAGTCCAGCAGAATAGCTCCCTTCCTTCCCAGAACACAACGAACTGAAAACCATTCCACTCACACTTATACTCAAATATTCTAATAATTATTACATTTAACTGACCCAGGGGTTTCGAATGATTGGTTTTTTTGCGTTGTTTCCTATCCCCTGATGGTTAAAGGGGCACGATCCTCTTGTATTCGTTTTCAAGACGTTATGAAACTGGAAAGGGTTCGGAAAAGATTTACAAGGATGTTGCCAGGGTTGGAGGGTTTGAGCTACAGGGAGAGGCTGAACAGGCTGGGGCTGTTTTCCCTGGAGCTTCGAGGATGGAGGGGTGACCTTATAGAGGTTTATAAAATCATGAGGGACATGGAGAGGATAAATAGACAAAGTCTTTTCCCTGGGGTGGGGAAGTCCAGAACTGGAGGGCATAGGTTTAGGGAGAGAGGGGAAAGATATAAAAGGGACCTAAAGGGCAACATCTTCACACAACGTGTGGTGCCAGAGGGTCAGTGTCGGAGGGTCAGTGCGGAGGGAGTGGGTACTGTCAGAGGGTCAGTGCTGAAGGAGTGGGCACTGTCGGAGGGTCAGTGCTGAAGGAGTGGGCACTGTCGGAGGGTCAGTGCTGAGAGAGTGGGCACTGTCGGAGGGTCAGTGCTGAGGGTGTGCCACACTGTCGGAGGGTCAGTGCCTAAGGAGTGGGCTCTGTTGGAGGGTCAGTGCTGAGGGAGGGGGCACTTTCGGAGGGTCAATGCTGAGGGACCGCCGCACGTTCGGAGGGTCAGTGCTGAGGGAGTGGGCACTGTTGGAGGGTCAGTGCTGAGGGAGGGGGCACTGTCGGAGGGTCAATACTGAGGGAGTGGGCACTGTCGGATGGTCAGTGCTGAGGGTGTGGGCACTGTCGGAGGGTCAGTGCTGAGGGAGTGGGCATGTCAGAGGGTCAGTGCTGAGGGAGTGGACACTATCGGAGGGTCAGTGCTGAGGGAGTCAGCACTGTCGGACGGTCAGTGCTGTGGGTGTGCCACACTGTCGGAGGGTCAGTGCTGAGGGAGTGGGCACTGTCAGAGGGTCAGTGCTGAGGGAGTGCCGCACTGTCGGACGGTCAGTGCTGAGGGAGTGGGATCTGTCAGAGGGTCAGTGCTGAGGGAGTGGGCACTGTCGGAGGGTCAGTGCTGAGGGAGTGCCGCACTGTCGGAGGGTCAGTGCTGAGGGAGTGGGCTCTGCCGGACGGACAGTGCTGAGAGAGTGCCACACTGTCGGAGGGTCAGAGCTGAGGGAGTGGTCACTGTCAGAGTGTCAGTGCTGAGGGAGTGGGCACTGTCGGAGGGTCAGTGCTGAGGGAGTGGGCACTGTCGGAGGGTCAGTGCTGAGGGAGTGGACATTGTCGGAGGGTCAGTGCTGAGGGAGTGGGAACTGTCAGAGTGTCAGAGCTGAGGGAGTGGGTATGTCAGAGAGTCAGTGCTGAGGGAGTGGGCACTGTCGGAGGGTCAGTGCTGAAGGAGCGCCACACTGTCGGAGGGTCAGTGCTGTGGGTGTGGGCACTGTCGGAGGGTCAGTGCTGAGGGAGCGCCGCACTGTCAGAGGGTCAGCGCTGAGGGAGTGGGCACTGTCAGAGGGTCAGTGCTGAGGGAGTGGACATTGTCGGAGGGTCAGTGCTGAGAGAGTGGGCACTGCCGGAGGGTCAGTGCTGAGGGAGAGGCACTGTCCGAGGGTCAGCGCTGAGGGAGAGGGCACTATTGGAGGGTCAGCGCTGAGGGAGTGGGCACTGTTGGAGGGTCAGTGTTGCGGGAGGGGGCACTGTCAGAAGGTCAATGCTGAGGGAGTGGGCACTGTCGGAGGGTCAGTGCTGAGGGAGTGGGCACTGTCGGAGGGTCAGTGCTGAGGGAGTGGGCACAGTCGGAGGGTCAGTGCTGAGGGAGGGGGCACTGTCGGAGGGTCAATGCTGAGGGAGTGGGCACTGTCAGAGGGTCAGTGCTGTGAGAGTGGGCACTGTCAGAGGGTCAGTGCTGTGAGAGTGGGCACTGTCAGAGGGTCAGTGCTGAGGGGGTGGGCACTGTCGGAGGGTCAGTGCTGAGGGTGTGCCACACTGTCGGAGGGTCAGTGCCGAGGGAGTGGGCTCTGTTGGAGGGTCAGTGCTGAGGGAGTGGGCACTGTCGGAGGGTCAGTGCTGAGGGAGTGGACATTGTCGGAGGGTCAGTGCTGAGAGAGTGGGCACTGCCGGAGGGTCAGTGCTGAGGGAGAGGCACTGTCGGAGGGTCAGCGCTGAGGGAGTGGGCACTATTGGAGGGTCAGCGCTGAGGGAGTGGGCACTGTTGGAGGGTCAGTGCTGAGGGAGTGGACATTGTCGGAGGGTCAGTGCAGAGAGAGTGGGCACTGCCGGAGGGTCAGTGCTGAGGGAGAGGCACTGTCCGAGGGTCAGCGCTGAGGGAGTGGGCACTATTGGAGGTCAGCGCTGAGGGAGTGGGCACTGTTGGAGGGTCAGTGTTGCGGGAGGGGGCACTGTCAGAAGGTCAATGCTGAGGGAGTGGGCACTGTCGGAGGTCAGTGCTGAGGGAGTGGGCACTGTCGGAGGGTCAGTGCTGAGGGAGTGGGCACTGTCGGAGGGTCAGTGCTGATGGAGGGGGCACTGTCGGAGGGTCAATGCTGAGGGAGTGGGCACTGTCAGAGGGTCAGTGCTGAGGGAGTGGACATTGTCGGAGGGTCAGTGCTGAGGGAGTGGGCACTGTCGGAGGGTCAGTGCTGAGGGAGTGGCCACTGTCGGAGGGTCAGTGCTGAGGGAGGGGGCACTGTCGGAGGGTCAGTGCTGAGGGAGGGGGCCCTTTCGGAGGGTCAATGCTGAGGGACCGCCGCACGTTTGGAGGGTCAGGGCTGAGGGAGTGGGCACTGTCGGAGGGTCAGTGCTGAGGGAGTGGGCACTGTCAGAGGGTCAGTGCTGAGGGAGTGCTGCACTGTCGGAGGGTCAGTGCTGAGGGAGTGGGCATGTCAGAGGGTCAGTGCTGAGGGAGTGGGCACTGTCGGAGGGTAAGTGCCTAAGGGGTGGGCTCTGTTGGAGGGTCAGTGCTGAGGGAGTGGGCACTTTCGGAGGGTCAATGCTGAGGGACCGCCGCACGTTCGGAGGGTCAGTGCAGAGAGAGTGGGCACTGCCGGAAGGTCAGTGCTGAGGGAGAGGCACTGTCGGAGGGTCAGCGCTGAGGGAGTGGGCACTATTGGAGGGTCAGCGCTGAGGGAGTGGGCACTGTTGGAGGGTCAGTGCTGAGCGAGTGTACATTGTCGGAGGGTCAGTGCTGAGAGAGTGGGCACTGCCGGAGGGTCAGTGCTGAGGGAGAGGCACTGTCCGAGGGTCAGCGCTGAGGGAGTGGGCACTATTGGAGGGTCAGCGCTGAGGGAGTGGGCACTGTCGGAGGGTCAGTGTTGCGGGAGGGGGCACTGTCAGAAGGTCAATGCTGAGGGAGTGGGCACTGTCGGAGGGTCAGTGCTGAGGGAGTGGGCACTGTCGGAGGGTCAGTGCTGAGGGAGTGGGCACAGTCGGAGGGTCCGTGCTGAGGGAGGGGGCACTGTCCGAGGGTCAGTGCTGAGGGAGTGGGCTCTGTCGGAGGGTCAGTGCTGAGGGAGTGGGCACTGTCGGCGGGTCAGTGCTGAGGGAGTGGGCACTGTCGGAGGGTCAGTGCTGAGGGAGCGCCGCACTGTCGGAGGGTCAGTGCTGAGGGAGTGCCGCACTATCGGAGGGTCAGCGCTGAGGGAGTGGGCACTATTGGAGGGTCAGTGCTGAGGGAGTGGGCACTATTGGAGGGTCAGTGCTGAGGGATTGGGCACTGTCGGAGGGTCAGTGCTGAGGGTGTGCCACACTGTCGGAGGGTCAGTGCCTAGGGAGTGGGCTCTGTTGGAGGGTCAGTGCTGAGGGAGTGGACATTGTCGGAGGGTCAGTGCTGAGGGAGTGGACATTGTCGGAGGGTCAGTGCTGAGAGAGTGGGCACTGCCGGAGGGTCAGTGCTGAGGGAGAGGCACTGTCCGAGGGTCAGCGCTGAGGGAGTGGGCACTATTGGAGGGTCAGCGCTGAGGGAGTGGGCACTGTCGGAGGGTCAGTGTTGCGGGAGAGGGCACTGTCAGAAGGTCAATGCTGAGGGAGTGGGCACTGTCGGAGGGTCAGTGCTGAGGGAGTGGGCACTGTCGGAGGGTCCGTGCTGAGGGAGGGGGCACTGTCCGAGGGTCAGTGCTGAGGGAGTGGGCTCTGTCGGAGGGTCAGTGCTGAGGGAGTGGGCACTGTCGGCGGGTCAGTGCTGAGGGAGTGGGCACTGTCGGAGGGTCAGTGCTGAGGGAGCGCCGCACTGTCGGAGGGTCAGTGCTGAGGGAGTGCCGCACTATCGGAGGGTCAGCGCTGAGGGAGTGGGCACTATTGGAGGGTCAGTGCTGAGGGAGTGGGCACTATTGGAGGGTCAGTGCTGAGGGATTGGGCACTGTCGGAGGGTCAGTGCTGAGGGTGTGCCACACTGTCGGAGGGTCAGTGCCTAGGGAGTGGGCTCTGTTGGAGGGTCAGTGCTGAGGGAGTGGACATTGTCGGAGGGTCAGTGCTGAGGGAGTGGACATTGTCGGAGGGTCAGTGCTGAGAGAGTGGGCACTGCCGGAGGGTCAGTGCTGAGGGAGAGGCACTGTCGGAGGGTCAGCGCTGAGGGAGTGGGCACTATTGGAGGGTCAGCGCTGAGGGAGTGGGCACTGTTGGAGGGTCAGTGCTGAGGGAGTGGACATTGTCGGAGGGTCAGTGCTGAGAGAGTGGGCACTGCCGGAGGGTCAGTGCTGAGGGAGAGGCACTGTCCGAGGGTCAGCGCTGAGGGAGTGGGCACTATTGGAGGGTCAGCGCTGAGGGAGTGGGCACTGTTGGAGGGTCAGTGTTGCGGGAGGGGGCACTGTCAGAAGGTCAATGCTGAGGGAGTGGGCACTGTCGGAGTGTCAGTGCAGAGGGAGTGGGCACTGTCGGAGGGTCAGTGCTGAGGGAGTGGGCACTGTCGGAGGGTCAGTGCTGAGGGAGGGGGCACTGTCGGAGGGTCAATGCTGAGGGAGTGGGCACTGTCAGAGGGTCAGTGCTGAGGGAGTGGGCATGTCAGAGGGTCAGTGCTGAGGGAGTGGGCACTGTCGGAGGGTAAGTGCCTAGGGGGTGGGCTCTGTTGGAGGGTCAGTGCTGAGGGAGTGGGCACTTTCGGAGGGTCAATGCTGAGGGACCGCCGCACGTTCGGAGGGTCAGTGCTGAGGGAGTGGGCACTGTTGGAGGGTCAGCGCTGAGGGAGTGGGCACTGTTGGAGGGTCAGTGCTTAGGGAGGGGGCACTGTCGGAGGGTCAATGCTGAGGGAGTGGGCACTGTCGGATGGTCAGTGCTGAGGGTGTGGGAACTGTCGGAGGGTCAGTGCTGAGGGAGTGGGCATGTCAGAGGGTCAGTGCTGAGGGAGTGGGCACTATCGGAAGGTTAGTGCTGAGGGAGTGGGCACTGTCGGAGGGTCAGTGCTGAGGGAGTCAGCACTGTCGGAGGGTCAGTGCTAAGGGAGTGCCGCACTGTCGGACGGTCAGTGCTGAGGGAGTGGGCTCTGTCGGAGGGTCAGTGCTAAGGGAGTGCCGCACTGTCGGACGGTCAGTGCTGAGGGAGTGGGCTCTGTCGGAGGGTCAGTGCTGAGGGAGTGGGCACTGTCGGAGGGTCAGTGCTAAGGGAGTGCCGCACTGTCGGACGGTCAGTGCTGAGGGAGTGGGCTCTGTCGGAGGGTCAGTGCTGAGGGAGTGGGCACTGTCGGAGGGTCAGTGCTGAGGGAGTGGGCACTATTGGAGGGTCAGCGCTGAGGGAGTGGGCACTGTTGGAGGGTCAGTGCTGAGGGAGTGGACATTGTCGGAGGGTCAGTGCTGAGAGAGTGGGCACTGCCGGAGGGTCAGTGCTGAGGGAGAGGCACTGTCCGAGGGTCAGCGCTGAGGGAGTGGGCACTATTGGAGGGTCAGCGCTGAGGGAGTGGGCACTGTTGGAGGGTCAGTGTTGCGGGAGGGGGCACTGTCAGAAGGTCAATGCTGAGGGAGTGGGCACTGTCGGAGTGTCAGTGCAGAGGGAGTGGGCACTGTCGGAGGGTCAGTGCTGAGGGAGTGGGCACTGTCGGAGGGTCAGTGCTGAGGGAGGGGGCACTGTCGGAGGGTCAATGCTGAGGGAGTGGGCACTGTCAGAGGGTCAGTGCTGAGGGAGTGGGCATGTCAGAGGGTCAGTGCTGAGGGAGTGGGCACTGTCGGAGGGTAAGTGCCTAGGGGGTGGGCTCTGTTGGAGGGTCAGTGCTGAGGGAGTGGGCACTTTCGGAGGGTCAATGCTGAGGGACCGCCGCACGTTCGGAGGGTCAGTGCTGAGGGAGTGGGCACTGTTGGAGGGTCAGCGCTGAGGGAGTGGGCACTGTTGGAGGGTCAGTGCTTAGGGAGGGGGCACTGTCGGAGGGTCAATGCTGAGGGAGTGGGCACTGTCGGATGGTCAGTGCTGAGGGTGTGGGAACTGTCGGAGGGTCAGTGCTGAGGGAGTGGGCATGTCAGAGGGTCAGTGCTGAGGGAGTGGGCACTATCGGAAGGTTAGTGCTGAGGGAGTGGGCACTGTCGGAGGGTCAGTGCTGAGGGAGTCAGCACTGTCGGAGGGTCAGTGCTAAGGGAGTGCCGCACTGTCGGACGGTCAGTGCTGAGGGAGTGGGCTCTGTCGGAGGGTCAGTGCTAAGGGAGTGCCGCACTGTCGGACGGTCAGTGCTGAGGGAGTGGGCTCTGTCGGAGGGTCAGTGCTGAGGGAGTGGGCACTGTCGGAGGGTCAGTGCTAAGGGAGTGCCGCACTGTCGGACGGTCAGTGCTGAGGGAGTGGGCTCTGTCGGAGGGTCAGTGCTGAGGGAGTGGGCACTGTCGGAGGGTCAGTGCTGAGGGAGTGCCGCACTGTCGGAGGGTCAGTGCTGAGGGAGCGCCGCACTGTCGGAGGGTCAGTGCTGAGGGAGTGGTCACTGTTGGAGGGTCAGTGCTGAGGGGGTGCCACAATGTCAGAGGGTCAGCGCTGAGGGTGTGGGCACTGTCGGAGGGTCAGTGCTGAGGGAGTGCCGCACTGTCGGAGGGTCAGTGCTGAGGGAGTGCCACACTGTCGGACAGTTAGTGGTGAGGGAGTGGGCACTGTGAGAGGGGGAGTGCTTAGGGAGTGCCGCACTGTTGGAGGGTCACGGCTGAGGGAGTGGTCACTGTTGGAGGGTCAGTGCTGAGGGGGTGCCACAATGTCAGAGGGTCAGCGCTGAGGGAGTGGGCACTGTCGGAGGGTCAGTGCTGAGGGAGTGGGCACTGTTGGAGGGTCAGTGCTGAGGGTGTGCCACACTGTCGGAGGGTCAGTGCCTAGGGAGTGGTCTCTGTTGGAGGGTCATTGCTGAGGGAGGGGGCCCTTTCGGAGGGTCAATGCTGAGGGACCGCCGCACGTTTGGAGGGTCAGTGCTGAGGGAGTGGGCACTGTTGGAGGGTCAGCGCTGAGGGAGTGGGCACTATTAGAGGGTCAGCGCTGAGGGAGTGGGCACTGTCGGAGGGTCAATGCTGAGGGAGTGGGCACTGTCGGAGGGTCAGTGCTGAGGGAATGCTGCACTGTCGGAGGGTCAGTGCTGAGGGAGTGGGCACTGTCGGAGGGTCAGTGCTGAGGGAGTGCCGCACTGTCGGAGGGTCAGTGCTGAGGGAGTGGGCACTGTCGGAGGGTCAGTGCTGAGGGAGTGGGCACTGTCGGAGGGTCAGTGCTGAGGGAGTGCCGCACTGTCAGAGGGTCAGTGCTGAGGGAGTGGGCACTGTCGGAGGGTCAGTGCTGAGGGAGGGGGCACTGTCAGAGGGTCAGTGCTGAGGGAGTGCCGCACTGTTGGAGGGTCAGTGCTGAGGGAGCGCCGCACTGTCGGTGGGTCAGTGCTGAGGGAGTGGGCACTGTCGGAAGGTCAGCGCTGAGGGAGGGGGCACTGTCGGAGCGTCAGTGCTGAGGGAGTGGGCACTGACGGAGGGTCAGTGCTGAGGGAGTGCCGCACTATTGGAGGGTCAGTGCTGAGGGAGTGCCACACTGTCGGAGGGTCAGTGCTGAGGGAGTGCCGCACTGTCGGAGGGTCAGTGCTGAGGGATTACCGCACTGTCGGAGGGTCAGTGCTGAGGGAGCGCCGCACTGTCGGAGGGTCAGTGCTGAGGGAGTGGGCACTGTCGGAGCGTCAGTGCTGAGGGAGTGCCGCACTGTCGGAGGGTCAGTGCTGAGAGAGAGGGCACTGTCGGAGGGTCAGTGCTGAGGGAGTGGGCACTGTTGGAGGGTCAGTGCTGAGGGAGAGGGCACTGTCAGAGGGTCAGTGCTGAGGGAGTGGGCACTGTCGGAGGGTCAGTGCTGAGAGAGAGGGCACTGTCGGAGGGTCAGTGCTGAGGGAGTGGGCACTGTCGGAGGGTCAGTGCTGAGTGAGAGGGCACTGTCGGAGGGTCAGCGCTGAGGGAGTGCCGCACTGTCGGAGCGTCAGTGCTGAGGGAGTGGGCACTGTCGGACGGTCAGTGCTGAGGGAGTGCCGCACTGTCGAAGGGTCAGTGCTGAGAGAGAGGGCACTGTTGGAGGGTCAGTGCTGAGGGAGTGGGCACTGTCAGAGGGTCAGTGCTGAGGGAGTGCCGCACTGTCGGAGGGTCAGCGCTGAGGGAGGGGGCACTGTTGGAGCGTCAGTGCTGAGGGAGTGGGCACTGTCGGAGAGTCAGTGCTGAGGGAGAGGGCACTGTCAGACGGTCAGTGCCCGAAGGAGTGGGCACTGTCGGAGGGTCAGTGCCCGAGGGAGTGCCGCACTGTCGGAGGGTCAGTGCTGAGGGAGTGGGCACTGTCGGAGGGTCAGTGCTGAGGGAGTGGGCACTGTCGGAGGGTCAGTGCTGAGGGAGTGGGCTCTGTCGGAGGGTCAGTGCTGAGGGATTGCCGCACTGTCGGAGGGTCAGTGCTGAGGGAGGGGGCACTGTCGGAGGGTTATTGCTGATGGAGTGCCGCACTGTCGGAGGGTCAGTGCTGAGGGAGGGGGCTCTGTCGGAGGGTCAGTGCTGAGGGAGTGGGCACTGTCGGAGGGTCAGTGCTGAGGGAGTGCCGCACTGTCGGAGGGTCAGTGCTGAGGGAGTGCCGCACTGTCGGAGGGTCAGTGCTGAGGGAGTGCCGCACTGTCGGAGGGTCAGTGCTGAGGGAGTGGGCACTGTCGGAGGGTCAGTGCTGAGGGAGTGGGCACTGTCGGAGGGTCAGTGCTGAGGGAGTGGGCACTGTCGGAGGATCAGTGCTGAGGGAGTGGGCACTGTTGGAGGGTCAGTGCTGAGGGAGTGGGCACTGTCGGAGGGTCAGTGCTGAGGGAGTGGGCACTGTTGGAGGGTCAGTGCTGAGGGAGTGCCGCACTGTCGGAGGGTCAGTGCTGAGGGAGCGCCGCACTGTCGGAGGGTCAGTGCTGAGGGAGTGGGCACTGTCGGAGGGTCAGTGCTGAGGGAGTGGGCACTGTCGGAGTGTCAGTGCTGAGGGAGTGGGCTCTGTCGGAGGGTCAGTGCTGAGGGAGTGGGCACTGTCGGAGGGTCAGTGCTGAGGGAGTGCCGCACTGTTGGAGGGTCAGTGCTGAGGGAGTGAAGATTGTGAGGTGGGTTGCCCCATTAACTACTGATGACTCCAGGGTGAGGATTCTGATGATGGATTCCGGACTGTGCTCCGAATGCATCTTTTGCGGCAGGTGGTGCTGCAGGAGCTGATGTCAGCTGTTGGGCCACAGAGGGCTGCAGCTCCATTGGGAATCTGCTCACTCCCTGTGTGGAACCTTCTCTGAAACACTGACAGGGAGCTGAGGGAATCTATCTCTACTCTGTCATCCTCACTGTGTCGCTGGCTGTGGATGCTGAGAATTTATGTTGTCTTATTAACCCAGCCAGTGTGTGGACAGCTCCCTGTGCTCTCCACCTGTCCCTACCTGAATAATGCCACAAACTCCGTGTGTGATGAAAATAAGCAGCTCTCAGGATGTCAACACTGCATCTACAATCCTGGCGACAGTGTAGAGGGAGCTTTACTCTGTGTCTAACTTCATGCTATCCCTGTCTCTGGGATGTTTGATGGGGGAACAGTGTAGAGGGAGCTTTACTCTGTCTAACCCAATACTATCCCTGTCCTGGGAGTGTTTGATGGGGGACAGTGTAGAGGGAGCTTTCCTCTGTATCTAACCCCGTGCTGTCCCTGTCCTGGGAGTGTTTGATGGGGGACAGTGTAGAGGGAGCTTTACTCTGTGTCTAACCCCGTGCTGTCCCTGTCCTGGGAGTGTTTGATGGGGGGACAGTGTAGAGGGAGCTTTACTCTGTATCTAACCCCGTGCTGTCCCTGTCCTGGGAGTGTTTGATGGGGGACAGTGTAGAGGGAGCTTTACTCTGTGTCTAACCCCGTGCTGTCCCTGTCCTGGGCGATCAGAGTATTTGAATCAAAGTGCGGGCTGATAAGGTGCGGGCCGATAAAGTTATGACTTTCATACAGACCCAGGTGACATCCCAGGAATTAATCCAGACCTTTATAAATAACATAAATACAGGTGACCAGGATAAATAACAGAGCACCGTCACACAACGCAGGACCCAGTCATTTTGTAACCACTGCAGATCCATTGGAAAATACAGAAGTGTTCATTTCTGCTCAGGGATCATTCTCTACATTATCGAACTGGTTTCAGGTTAACCAGGAGTCATCGGTTCTCTTCGAGTTTCTACACGACGCCCAGTTTGGAGTTCACTGCCTCAGGGTGTGGTTGGGTGCACTCAGTACCTGGGGATGAGATGGAAGCTGGTTTTAGATGGTGTGCATAAACAGTGAGCTGTTTGTCTGAATACCCAGGATCAGTCTCTCCCCGCTCCCTGCGCCCACACACATAACAGCCATCATCTTCAAGGACAGCCCAACATGTGCCCCCTCTCGCTCCCTGCACTCCCTCCCCCTCATCACTGTGCCCTAAAGATTGGACATTGGACCAAGTGGATTAATGAAAGGTATTGTGTTTTGGTCGGATTTATATAATTAATGGGCAGTGTTTAAGACCAGAGGGACCGAGGGGTTCAGGGTTATAATTCTTTGAAGTTCGACAGGGTGGTTCAGAAAGCAACGCTTCCCTTCATTACTCAGAGTTAACAATCCCACAACACCAGGTTATAGTCCAACAGGTTTATTTGGAAGCACTAGCTTTCGGAGCGCTGCCCCTTTATCAGGTAGCTTGCTACTTCCAAATAAACCTGTTGGACTATAACCTGGTGTTGTGTGGTTTTTAACTTTGTCCACCCCAGTCCAACACCGGCATCTCCACATCCTGGCTCAGGCCACTGAGGGTAGGAGTTGGCGATGTCACATTGGGGTTGTACAGGAATTTGGTGAGGCCTCATCTGGAGTACCATGTGCAGTTCTGAGCGCCCTGTTAGAGGAAGGATATCATTAAACTGGAGAGGGTTCAGAAGAGATTTACCGGGATGTTGTCAGGACTGGAGGGCTATGGTTATAAGGAGAGGCCAGAGAGACTGGGATTCCTGTCACTGGAGTGTAGGAGGCTGAGGGCTATCCTTGTGAGGAGAAGGTAGAGTTAACGGTCGCTGTCTTTTCCTGAGGAGGGGTGTGGGATTTCAAGACCAGGGGCACATATTTAAGTTGAGAGGAAAGAGATTGAAAAAAGACATGAGGGGCAAGTATTTCCACAGAGGGTGGCTCATAGAAACACAGTCAATAGCTGGAAGAGTAGGCCATTCGACCATTCGAGCGTGCCCAGTATGATCATGGCTGACCATGCAATCTCAGTGTCGCTCACCCATCCTCTCCCCATCCCCCTTGATCCCTTTAGTCACATCCAGCTCCCTCTTGAACGTACCCAATGAACTTGTCCCAACTGCTTCCTCTGGGAGAGAATTCCACAGGTTCCCAACTCTCTGAGGAAAGAAATTCTTCCCCATCTCAGTCCAGAATGGCCTCCCTCTTATTCCAAGACCGTGGCGCCCTAGTTCTGGACTCCCCACAATTTTGGGAACCATCTTTCTACGTATAGCCTGTCCAGTTCCATCAGGATTTTATATGTTTTGATGAAATTCCCCCCTCAATTTCCTAAATTCCAGCCAGTCCAAGCCCAGTGTGTCCAGTCACTCCTCATATGTCACATGGGTAGGTGTGGGGACAGATATTTGGATGAGTACATGAACAGGAAAAGTTGGGAGGGACGTGGGTCAGGAGCAGGCAGGTGGGACCGGTTTAGTTTGGGAACATGGTCGGCATGGACTGGTTGGGCCGAAGGGCCTATTTCTGTGCTGGATGCCTCTATAACGGACGGAGAATTCAGTGAAACCACTCGAACGTTACCTGTTGAAGAACCATCAGTGGATCAGATCATAGACGTCATACAGCAACATCCAGACAGTATGCAGAGTAGAGGGAGCTTTACCCTGTATCTAACCCCGTGCTGTCCCTGTCCCTGGGAGTGTTTGATGGGGGGACAGAGTAGAGGGAGCTTTACCCTGTATCTAACCCCGTGCTGTCCCTGTCCCTGGGAGTGTTTGATGCGGGGAGAGTGTAGAGGGAGCTTTACTCTGTATCTAACCCCGTGCTGTCCCTGTCCCTGGGAGTGTTTGATGGGGGGAGAGTGTAGAGGGAGCTTTACTCTGTATCTAACCCCGTGCTGTCCCTGTCCCTGGGAGTGTTTGATGGGGGGGACAGTGTAGAGGGAGCTTTACTCTGTATCTAACCCCATGCTGTCCCTGTCCCTGGGAGTGTTTGATGCGGGGAGAGTGTAGAGAGAGCTTTACTCTGCATCTAACCCGGTGCTGTCCCTGTCCCTGGGAGTGTTTGATGGGGGGAGAGTGTAGAGGGAGCTTTACTCTGTATCTAACCCCATGCTGTCCCTGTCCCTGGGAGTGTTTGATGGGGGACAGTGTAGAGGGAGCTTTACCCTGTATCTAACCCCTGTGCTGTCCCTGTCCCTGGGAGTGTTTGATGGGGGGAGAGTGTAGAGAGAGCTTTACTCTGTATCTAACCCCATGCTGTCCCTGTCCCTGGGAGTGTTTGATGGGGGGACAGTGTAGAGGGAGCTTTATTCTGTATCTAACCCCGTGCTGTCCCTGTCCCTGAGAGTGTTTGATGGGGGGACAGTGTAGAGGGAGCTTTACTCTGTATCTAACCCCGTGCTGTCCCTGTCCCTGAGAGTGTTTGATGGGGGGACAGTGTAGAGGGAGCTTTACTCTGTATCTAACCCTGTGCTGTCCCTGTCCCTGGGAGTGTTTGATGGGGAGACAGTGTAGAGGGAGTGTGACCCTGTCTCTAACCCCGTGCTGTCCCTGTCCCCGGGGGGTGTGTGATGGGGGTCAGTGTAGAGGGAGTGTGACCCTGTCTCTAACCCAGTGCTGTCCCTGTCCCTGGGGGGTGTGTGATGGGGGACAGTGTAGAGGGAGCTTTACTCTGTATCTAACCCCGTGCTGTCCCTGTCCTGGGGGTGTTTGATGGGGGGGACAGTGTAGAGGGAGCTTTACTCTGTATCTAACCCCGTGCTGTCCCTGTCCTGGGGGTGTTTGATGGGGGGGACAGTGTAGAGGGAGCTTTACTCTGTATCTAACCCCGTGCTGTCCCTGTCCTGGGAGTGTTTGATGGGGGGGACAGTGTAGAGGGAGCTTTACTCTGTATCTAACCCCGTGCTGTCCCTGTCCTGGGAGTGTTTGATGGGGGGGGACAGTGTAGAGGGAGCTTTACTCTGTATCTAACCCCGTGCTGTCCCTGTCCTGGGGGTGTTTGATGGGGGGGACAGTGTAGAGGGAGCTTTACTCTGTATCTAACCCCGTGCTGTCCCTGTCCCTGGGAGTGTTTGATGGGGGGGGACAGTGTAGAGGGAGCTTTACTCTGTATCTAACCCCGTGCTGTCCCTGTCCTGGGAGTGTTTGATGGGGGACAGTGTAGAGGGAGCTTTACTCTGTATCTAACCCCGTGCTGTCCCTGTCCTGGGAGTGTTTGATGGGGAGACAGTGTAGAGGGAGCTTTATTCTGTATCTAACCCCGTGCTGTCCCTGTCCCTGAGAGTGTTTGATGGGGGGACAGTGTAGAGGGAGCTTTACTCTGTATCTAACCCCGTGCTGTCCCTGTCCCTGAGAGTGTTTGATGGGGGGACAGTGTAGAGGGAGCTTTACTCTGTATCTAACCCTGTGCTGTCCCTGTCCCTGGGAGTGTTTGATGGGGAGACAGTGTAGAGGGAGTGTGACCCTGTCTCTAACCCCGTGCTGTCCCTGTCCCCGGGGGGTGTGTGATGGGGGTCAGTGTAGAGGGAGTGTGACCCTGTCTCTAACCCAGTGCTGTCCCTGTCCCTGGGGGGTGTGTGATGGGGGACAGTGTAGAGGGAGCTTTACTCTGTATCTAACCCCGTGCTGTCCCTGTCCTGGGGGTGTTTGATGGGGGGGACAGTGTAGAGGGAGCTTTACTCTGTATCTAACCCCGTGCTGTCCCTGTCCTGGGGGTGTTTGATGGGGGGGACAGTGTAGAGGGAGCTTTACTCTGTATCTAACCCCGTGCTGTCCCTGTCCTGGGAGTGTTTGATGGGGGGGACAGTGTAGAGGGAGCTTTACTCTGTATCTAACCCCGTGCTGTCCCTGTCCTGGGAGTGTTTGATGGGGGGGGACAGTGTAGAGGGAGCTTTACTCTGTATCTAACCCCGTGCTGTCCCTGTCCTGGGGGTGTTTGATGGGGGGGACAGTGTAGAGGGAGCTTTACTCTGTATCTAACCCCGTGCTGTCCCTGTCCCTGGGAGTGTTTGATGGGGGGGGACAGTGTAGAGGGAGCTTTACTCTGTATCTAACCCCGTGCTGTCCCTGTCCTGGGAGTGTTTGATGGGGGACAGTGTAGAGGGAGCTTTACTCTGTATCTAACCCCGTGCTGTCCCTGTCCTGGGAGTGTTTGATGGGGAGACAGTGTAGAGGGAGTGTGACCCTGTCTCTAACCCCGTGCCGTCCCTGTCCCCGGGGGGTGTGTGATGGGGGATAGTGTAGAGGGAGTGTGACCCTGTCTCTAACCCCGTGCCGTCCCTGTCCCGGGGGGGGGTGGGGAGTTTGTACTAACCTATCAGAGTGTTCCACCTCAGCATCCCAGTGAGCTCATGGCTCCAATCCTGTCCATCTTGACGCCGAAACAGTTCGATGAAGAGCGTTTCCTGGTCCTGCCCCTGAACGTTTTCTGATGATTCATGAAATCGTTGAAGAAACGTTTCCAGGCTCGCTCACTCTCACTCTCACTCTGAGCGTCCGTCCCTGAGTCCCGGGAGGCCCTGGGACTGCCCTGGGTCTCTGTTGGCCTTCTCTCCCCGTCGGCCTGGAATTCAGCTGCTCCCTTGGGATCTGCCCGCTCATTCCTCACCACCTGCTGAGGGGGACAACACCAAACAGACCATCGGACACCGTCTGACCCTCAACCCCGTCATGGGCGCCCGTTCGGCTGCCCTTCCCCCACGCTGCGTCCTGCACCAAGCTGCAGAAAGGGGAGGTCACTCAGAGGGACTCGGCGGGACTCGGCGATTCAAATTTCCAACTTTGGAATAGAGTTGGAGCCAGTCTCAGCCAAGTGCACAGTATGATCCCAGACTTGGGAAGGACATCCCTCAGCACTGACCCTCCGACAGTGCCCACTCCCTCAGCACTGACCCTCCGACAGTGTGGCACTCCCTCAGCGCTGACCCTCCGATAGTGCGGTGATCCCTCAGCGCTGACCCTCCGACAGTGCCCACTCCCTCAGCACTGACCCTCCAATAGTGCGGCACTCCCTCAGCACTGACCCTCCGACAGTGCGGCGCTCCCTCAGCACTGACCCTCCGACAGTGCCCACTCCCTCAGCACTGACCCTCCGACAGTGTGGCACTCCCTCAGCACTGACCCTCCAATAGTGCGGCACTCCCTCAGCACTGACCCTCCGACAGTGCGGCACTCCCTCAGCACTGACCCTCCGACAGTGCCCACTCCCTCAGCACTGACCGTCCGACAGTGCCCACTCCCTCAGCACTGACCCTCCGACAGTGCCCACTCCCTCAGCACTGACCCTCCGACAGTGTGGCACTCCCTCAGCACTGACCCTCCAATAGTGCGGCACTCCCTCAGCACTGACCCTCCAACAGTGCGGCACTCCCTCAGCACTGACCCTCCGACAGTGCCCACTCCCTCAGCACTGACCGTCCGACAGTGCCCACTCCCTCAGCACTGACCCTCCGACAGTGCCCACTCCCTCAGCACTGACCCTCCAACAGTGTAGTGCTCCCTCAGCACTGACCCTCCGACAGTGCCCACTCGCTCAGCACTGATCCTCCGACAGTGCCCACTCCCTCAGCACTGACCCTCCGACAGTGCCCACTCCCTCAGCACTGACCCTCCGACAGTGCCCACTCCCTCAGCACTGACCCTCCGACAGTGCCCACTCCCTCAGCACTGACACTCCGACAGTGTGGCACTCCCTCAGCACTGACCCTCCAATAGTGCGGCACTCCCTCAGCACTTACCCTCCGACAGTGCCCACTCCCTCAGCACTGACCCTCCGACAGTGCCCACTCCCTCAGCGCTGACCCTCCGACAGTGGCCACTCCCTAGGCACTGACCCTCCGACAGTGTGGCATTCCCTCAGCACTGACCCTCCGACAGTGCCCACTCCCTCAGCACTGACCCTCCGACAGTGCCCACTCCCTCAGCACTGACCCTCCAACAGTGTGGTGCTCCCTCAGCACTGACCCTCCGACAGTGCCCACTCCCTCAGCACTGACCCTCCGACAGTGCCCACTCCCTCAGCACTGACCCTCCGACAGTGCCCACTCCCTCAGCACTGACCCTCCAACAGTGTAGTGCTCCCTCAGCACTGACCCTCCGACAGTGCCCACTCCCTCAGCACTGACCCTCCGACAGTGCCCACTCCCTCAGCACTGATCCTCCGAGAGTGCCCACTCCCTCAGCACTGACCCTCCGACAGTGCCCACTCCCTCAGCACTGACCCTCCGACCGTGCGGGGCTCCCTCAGCACTGACCCTCCGACAGTGCGGCACTCCCTCAGCACTGACCCTCCGACAGTGCGGCGCTCCCTCAGCACTGACCCTCCAACAGTGCCCACTCCCTCAGCACTGACCCTCCGACAGTGCCCCCTCCCTCAGCACTGACCCTCTGACAGTGCGGCACTCCCTCAACACTGACCCTCCGACAGTGCCCACTCCCTCAGCACTGACCCTCCGACAGTGCCCACTCCCTCAGCACTGACCCTCCGACAGTGCCCACTCCCTCAGCACTGACCCGCCGACAGTGCCCACTCCCTCAGCGCCCTCCCTCCCACAGTGCCATGAGTGAGGTGATGATGTGGAGGATAGATTGATCTCGGAGCTGAGCTGCTGTTTGAGACCAACCTTCCCATTCCCCTCCAAACTGAGGAGGCTGTGTTCTCACTCTGAGCTCTGGAACACAAACGCTTCTCGGATGTTCGCAGGTCCGTGGGATACTCCTGTGCAGTGTCAGCCACTGCACTATCCCCCGTGACTGCACATCCGCAGTCAACAGTTTGTGAGAATCTCCGGCTCGATAGAGGCGCTAGACAAATGCAAGTCAATATTTAAACCCAAGCTCCGTCCCAGTAGTGTGACACCTCGACCCCCCTCTCTCTCTCTGTGCAGAGGGTATCCCTGGGGTTGGGACTGGCCCCTGTGGGACACGACAGTGTGAGAGTGGGGAACTCACTGTGTGTCTGTGGTGGGGGTCTGGTCTCCCCTCGACCACAGTCAGCCAGAGGAAGCAAGCAGCAAGGAGCCAGCTCTGGGTCACCATCCTGTCCCAACGTCTTCAGCCAAATCTCAACCCCGGCAGCGATTCGGTCTCTCTCCGTCTCTGTCTGTCTCTGTCTGTCAGCTTCGGCTCACTCTCCCTCTGTCCCCCCAACAAGTGGCTCAACTCCCTTTTAAACGCTGGAGTTGACGTAAATCTCAGGAGGTGTGCAGTTTCCATGGAGATGGAGCCCATGCCCACCACCCCCAGAGTTATTGGTTTGGGATTCTCAGCCCCCCCTCCCCCTCCCCTCCCCTCCCCTCCTCCCCTCCCCTCCCCTCCCCTCCCCTCCCCAGGCAGTGCCCACCCTCCTCTGTCTGAAGGAGGAATCTCATTCACAATCTCCACACAGGGCCAGAGGAGCGGCACTGACCACTGCTCTGAGCTAGGAGGCCCGGGGTCACTCCAAGCTGTCCCACAGTGCGGCCCAAACCTGCCCTGCACACATCGGTCAGAAACCAACCCTCACTGCATTGTCTTAACAACAACCCACATTCATTTAGCACCTTAACAGGGAAACATCCCGCTGGGGGTCCTCAGCACCATCGCTGGACAGACCAGCTAGTGAGCTGCACCACTCCCTCAGCACTGACCCTCCGACAGTGCCCACTCCCTCAGCACTGACCCTCCGACAGTGCCCGCTCCCTCAGCACTGACCCTCCGACAGTGCGGCACTCCCTCAGCACTGACCCTCCGACAGTGCCCACTCCCTCAGCACTGACCCTCTGACAGAGCCCATTCCCTCAGCACCGACCCTCGGACAGAGCCCACTCCCTCAGCACTGACCCTCCGACAGTGCCCGCTCCCTCAGCACTGACCCTCCAACAGTGCCCGCTCCCTCAGCACTGACCCTCCGACAGTGCGGCACTCCCTCAGCACTGACCCTCCGACAGTGCCCACTCCCTCAGCACTGACCCTCTGACAGAGCCCATTCCCTCAGCACTGACCCTCCGACAGTGCCCGCTCCCTCAGCACTGACCCTCTGACAGAGCCCATTCCCTCAGCACTGACCCTCCGACAGTGCCCACTCCCTCAGCACTGACCCTCCGACAGTGCCCGCTCCCTCAGCACTGACCCTCTGACAGAGCCCATTCCCTCAGCACCGACCCTCCGACAGTGCCCGCTCCCTCAGCACTGACCCTCCGACAGTGCCCACTCCCTCAGCACTGACCCTCTGACAGTGCCCGCTCCCTCAGCACTGACCCTCTGACAGAGCCCATTCCCTCAGCACTGACCCTCCGACAGTGCCCACTCCCTCAGCACTGACCCTCTGACAGAGCCCATTCCCTCAGCACCGACCCTCCGACAGTGCCCGCTCCCTCAGCACTGACCCTCCGACAGTGCGGCACTCCCTCAGCACTGACCCTCCGACAGTGCCCACTCCCTCAGCACTGACCCTCTGACAGAGCCCATTCCCTCAGCACCGACCCTCCGACAATGCCCGCTCCCTCAGCACTGACCCTCCGACAGTGCCCACTCCCTCAGCACTGACCCTCTGACAGTGCCCGCTCCCTCAGCACTGACCCTCTGACAGAGCCCATTCCCTCAGCACTGACCCTCCGACAGTGCCCACTCCCTCAGCACTGACCCTCCGACAGTGCCCGCTCCCTCAGCACTGACCCTCTGACAGAGCCCATTCCCTCAGCACCGACCCTCCGACAGTGCCCGCTCCCTCAGCACTGACCCTCCGACAGTGCCCGCTCCCTCAGCACTGACCCTCTGACAGTGCCCGCTCCCACAGCACTGACCCTCTGACAGAGCCCATTCCCTCAGCCATGACCCTCCGACAGTGCCCGCTCCCTCAGCACTGACCCTCTGGCAGAGCCCACTCCCTTAGCACTGACCGTCTGACATTGCCCACTCCCTCAGCACTGACCCTCCGACAGTGCCCACTCCCTCAGCACTGACCCACCGACAGTGCCCACTCCGTCAGCACTGACCCTCCGACAGTGCACACTCCCTCAGCACTGACCCTCTGACAGTGCCATCTCCCTCAGCACTGACCCTCCGACAGTGCGGCACTCCCTCAGCACTGACCCTCCGACAGTGCGGCACTCCCTCAGCACTGACCCTCCGACAGTGCCCACTCCTTCAGCACTGACCCTCCGACAGTGCGGCACTCCCTCAGCACTGACCCTCTGACAGTGTGGCGCTCCCACAGCACTGACCCTCCGACAGTGCCTACTCCCTCAGCACTGACCCGCCGACAGTGCCCACTCCCTCAGCACTGACCCTCCGACAGTGCGGCATCCCTCAGCACTGACCCTCCGACAGTGCCCACTCCCTCAGCACTGACCCTCCGACAGTGCCCACTCCCTCAGCACTGACACTCCGACAGTGCCCACTCCCTCAGCACTGACCCTCCGACAGTGCGGCACACCCTCAGCACTGACCCTCTGACAGTGCCCTCTCCCTCAGCGCTGACCCTCCGACAGTGCGGCGCTCCCACAGCACTGACCCTCCGACAGTGCCACGCTCCCTCAGCACTGACCCGCCGACAGTGCGGCGCTCCCACAGCACTGACCCTCCGACAGTGCCCTCTCCCTCAGCACTGACCCTCCGACAGTGCGGCATCCCTCAGCACTGACTCTCCGACAGTGCGGCACTCCCTCAGCACTGACCCTCCGACAGTGCCCACTCCCTCAGCACTGACCCTCCGACAGTGCCCACTCCCTCAGCACTGACCCTCCGACAGTGCGGCACTCCCTCAGCACTGACCCTCCGACAGTGCCCACTCCCTCAGCACTGACCCTCCGACAGTGCCCACTCCCTCAGCACTGACCCTCCGACAGTGCGGCGCTCCCTCAGCACTGACCCTCTGACAGTGCGGCGCTCCCTCAGCACTGACCCTCTGACAGTGCCCACTCCCTCAGCACTGACCCACCGACAGTGCCCACTCCCTCAGCACTGACCCTCCGACAGTGCGGCACTCCCTCAGCACTGACCCTCTGACAGTGCGGCACTCCCTCAGCACTGACCCTCCGACAGTGCGGCATCCCTCAGCACTGACTCTCCGACAGTTCGGCACTCCCTCAGCACTGACCCTCCGACAGTGCCCACTCCCTCAGCACTGACCCTCCGACAGTGCCCACTCCCTCAGCACTGACACTCCGACAGTGCCCACTCCCTCAGCACTGACCCTCCGACAGTGCGGCACACCCTCAGCACTGACCCTCTGACAGTGCCCTCTCCCTCAGCACTGACCCTCCGACAGTGCGGCGCTCCCTCAGCACTGCCCCTCCGACAGTGCCACGCTCCCTCAGCACTGACCCTCCGACAGTGCCCACTCCCTCAGCACTGACCCTCCAACAGTGCAGCACTCCCTCAGCACTGACCCTCCGACAGTGCGGCACTCCCTCAGCACTGACCCTCCGACAGTGCAGCACTCCCTCAGCACTGACCCTCTGACAGTGCCCACTCCTTCAGCACTGACTGTCCGACAGTGCGGCACTCCCTCTGACAGCACGGCGCTCCCTCAGCACTGACCTTCCAACAGTGCCCACTCCCTCAGCAATAACCCTCCAACAGTGCAGCACTCCCTCAGCACTTGACCCTCCGACAGTGCGGCGCTCCCTCAGCACTGACTCTCCGACAGTGCGGCACTCCCTCAACACTGACCCTCCGACAGTGCCCACTCCCTCAGCACTGACCCTCCGACAGTGCCCACTACCTCAGCACTTGACCCTCCGACAGTGCCCACTCCCTCAGCACTGACCCTCCGACAGTGCGGCACTCCCTCAGCACTGACCCTCCGACAGTGCGGCGCTCCCTCAGCACTGACCCTCCGACAGTGCGGCACTCCCTCAGCACTGACCCTCCGACAGTGCGGCACTCCCTCAGCACTGACCCTCCGACAGTGCGACACTCCCTCAGCACTGACCCTCCGACAGTGCAGCACTCCCTCAGCACTGACCCTCCGACAGTGCAGCACTCCCTCAGCACTGACCCTCCGACAGTGCCCACTCCCTCAGCACTGACCATCCCATGGTGCATCTGGGTAGTGGAGTGCATCAGGGTGGTGAGGGGGTGTGGGGAGATATATCTGGCTGTGGTGGGTCGTTTCTGCCAGTCAGTGAGGGACAGCGATTGCCAGGTGAGAGTTGTGAGGGGTTTGGGAGGCCTGACAGATTCTGAATTGGAGCTGATTGGCTTGGGTTTCAAGGGCAATTTGACCATGATTGAGTGGAATGGGATAGTCTGAGTGGGCTGATTGGCCTCTGCTGCTGTGCATTGTCCAATATTATCAAACCTTGCAGCCTGTGGCCTGTGGTTCTGCCTTTGAATTGACCGTACCGCCCAGTCTGTCCGTCACTCTGCACCCTCCCTCTGTCCCCCACCCCCACAGGCCGGGTCACTACACTTACCCTGACACCTTTATTGTCCACGTCTTTCAATCTGCCCCTTTGTCTGCTCGGCTGCGAGATCTTGATCATTCTTCAGAAACTCCCAGCCGTAAAGGTTTGGGACGGTCCTGAGGCTGTGTGAGCGTTACCCCGGAGACTGGAATTCCTCTCTGCTTTCTTTCCTCCCCTTGCTGACGGGGTGTCTGTGTCCTGGGATCCTCGCTGTCTCCCACACTCAATCTGAAACCTTTGGACTGAGGGCCTGCGATTATTCCTTCAGGAATACCAGCAGCTCTCTCTCTCTCTCTGTCCGTCTCTCCCAGCACACACTGTTCCCATCCCAGCTCATCTACTAACTGGACAGGTCTGATCTCAGACTAAAACCTGCCTCGATAGATCATATTTTGTTTTATTCTATTTTCAGTATTGTCCTTTAATACAAGACCAGTCTACAACGGGGCAGGTTTGGTTTTAATAATAAAACAGTTTATTTTGCAAAACAAAACTTAAATAAAATAAACCCAGCTGTTTCCATAGAGAACACAACTTGAAAGAGTTCAAACTATAAACTCTAAGGTCATACCAACACTGGCATTTTACAATTCTCAAACACCAGAGAGAATTCCTTTCTCTATCACAACTACACCTCACGGACATGTTCCCAACTTTGAGAGTTTGAGAGTCATTGTCTTGATGAGAGACAGAACTGAGTTTAAGTTTTCTTAAAATCAAATAACACCTTCAGGTCACTAACCAAGCACAACTGAGCTGGAGTCTTCAACTAAAACCATTCCTCTATTTCCTGGCTTTCCTCATCTAACTCCTTCCCCATATATTTAACTGTGACCCAGGCGCCTGCAGACTGAATCCACGAAGGAAAGAATCCAATTCCTCAATCCTCCAAATGGAAAACAAGCTAGCGTTTTCCCAAGTTACCTCCGACCGATTGTAAAACTCTCACAGATTCTCAGTCTTACTGCAGGGATTCTCTCCCTCTCTCTCGTTCTGACTTTTACAAATATCACAGCTTCAGAAATGCTGATTAATTAATCAATAAGCTCCCTTATTCACACAGACCAAATTCCACACAACACCATTCAAACTCCCAAGTCTCAAAGAAATGAAATTAACATGGATATAGACCTTACACCATGATGAGAACACACACTGACACAAGACACACTCACTCACACACACTCACTCACACATATACTGACACACACACTCTTACACACACACACACTCACAGACACACACACACTCACACATATACTGACACACACACTTACACTCACACACATACTCACTCACACATATACTGATACACACTCTTACACCGACACACACATACTCACACATATACTGACACACACACTCTTATACTCACAGACACACACACTCTTACACACACACATTCTCAGACACACACACTCACTCACACATATACTAACACACACACTCTTATACTCACACACACATGTACTGACACACACACTCTTATACTCACAGACACACACACACACATATACTGACACAAACACTCATACTCACACACACTCTCACAGACACGCACACACATATACAAACACACACACTCTTATACTCACACACACACACACTCTCACAGACATGCACACACATATACTGACACACACTCTCTTATACTCACACACACTCACTCACACATATACTGACACACACACTCTTAAACTCACACACACTCACAGACACACACTCTTATACTCACACACACTCTCATAGACACGCACACATATATACTGACACACTCTTATACTCACACACATATACTAGCACACACACTCTTATACTCACACACACTCTTACACTCACACACACAGACACACACACACTCACACACATATACTAACACACACTCTTACACTCACACACACTCTTACACTCACACACACACAGACACACACACACTCACACACATATACTAACACACACACTCTTACACTCACACACACTCACAGACACACACACACTCACACATATACTGACACACACACTCTTATACTCACACACACACACTCACACATATAATGACACACACTCTTACACTCACACACACTCTCACAGACACACAAGCACACACATGCATACACTCGCGCACACATTCACGCACACTGACACACACACTGACACACAGACACACACCCACTCTGACACACACACACTAAAACACACACAGACACACACAGATAGTGCATACACACACACTCACATGCACACTGACATACAGACACAATCTCACACTGACACACACACAGCCTGACATACACACACCCTTTTTCACACACACATGCCATACTATGGGGAGACAGTGGTGTTGTGGTTGTATAATTGGACCTGTACCCCAAAGCCCCAGAGTAATGTCCTCGGTTTGAACCCCACTGTGGTAACATCAGGGCACAATGAAATCTGACGTTAATAGTAACCGGGCAACCTCCTGCTGATTGTCATCAAATCCCTGCGGTTCACTCATGTCCGTTAGGGAAACACGATACCATCCTTACCCCAGTCTGGCTTACACGTGACTCCAGACCACAGCCCAATGTGGCTGATTCTTACCTACCCTCTGGAATGGCCCAGTGAGACATTCGATCGAGGGGTAATTAAGGGCAGGTCTTGGTGAGTGACCCCCAATCCCCCTGTGAAAGGATGTGAAAATGTAGGCACATGGGAGAGAGGCTGATGTGCAGATTAGGGTGGATTGGCCATGGGAAATTGTCCCATAGTGCCCAGGGATGTGCAGATTAGGGTGGATTGGCCATGGGAAATTGTCCCATAGTCCCCAGGGATGTGCAGGTTAGGGTGGATTGGCCATGGGAAATTGTCCCATAGTGCCCAGGGATGTGCAGATTAGGGTGGATTGGCCATGGGAAATTGTCCCATAGTGACCAGGGATGTGTAGGTTAGGGTGGGTTGGCCATGGGAAATTGTCCCATAGTGCCCAGGGATGTGTAGGTTAGGGTGGGTTGGCCATGGGAAATTGTCCCATAGTGCCCAGGGATGTGCAGATTAGGGTGGATTGGCCATGGGAAATTGTCCCATAGTGCCCAGGGATGAGCAGGTTAGGGTGGATTGGCCATGGGAAATTGTCCCATAGTGCCCAGGGATGTGCAGGTTAGGGTGGGTTGGCCATGGGAAATTGTCCCATAGTGACCAGGGATGTGCAGGTTAGGGTGGATTGGCCATGGGAAATTGTCCCAAAGTGTCCAGGGATGTGCAGGTTAGGGTGGATTGGCCATGGGAAATTGTCCCATAGTGTCCAGGGATGTGCAGATTAGGGTGGATTGGCCATGGGAAATTGTCCCATAGTGTCCAGGGATGTGCAGGTTAGGGTGGGTTGGCCGTGGGAAATTGTCCCATAGTGTCCAGGGATGTGCAGGTTAGGGTGGATTGGCCATGGGAAATTGTCCCATAGTGCCCAGGGATGTGCAGGTTAGGGTGGGTTGGCCGTGGGGAATTGTCCCATAGTGCCCAGGGATGTGCAGGTTAGGGTGGATTAGCCGTGGGAAATTGTCCCGTAGTGTCCAGGGATGTGCAGGTTAGGGTGGATTGGCCGTGGGAAATTGTCCCGTAGTGTCCAGGGATGTGCAGGTTAGGGTGGATTGGCCGTGGGAAATTGTCCCATAGTGCCCAGGGATGTGCAGGTTAGGGTGGATTGGCCATGGGAAATTGTCCCGTAGTGTCCAGGGATGTGCAGGTTAGGGTGGATTGGCCAGGGGAAATTGTCTCATAGTGTCCAGGGATGTGCAGGTTAGGGTGGATTGGCCAGGGGAAATTGTCCCATAGTGTCCAGGGATGTGCAGGTTAGGGTGGATTGGCCATGGGAAATTGTTCCATAGTGTCCAGGGATGTGCAGGTTAGGGTGGATTGGCCGTGGGAAATGCAAGGAAAAGCTAGGTTAGGGTGTGATGTTCTTTGGAGGGTCAGTGTGGATTCGATGGGCTGAATGGCCTGCTCCCACACTGTAGGGGCTTCCATGATTCTTTACCTTGGTAACCGGAATTGTGAAGCTCAGGTGCAGAGGAGTGAGTGGTGAGTGGGTGCAGCGCATTCAGTCCCTCTGTCTGCATGAGTGAGGTGGGCAGTGGGGTCAGGGTCAGTAACAGAGTGACGCTAATGAGCTCAGCTCCCTCCTGAGTGACCACACGCCAGGATTCTGTGTGACATGGGAAAAGGCTCTAATTCCTCCTTTCAAAAGGCCAGCCCTCGCTGGGAGAGAGGCGTCCCACGCAGAGCTGGATGATGAGGCAGTACCGGAGCTCTGTGGAGCGACTGGACAAACTATTCCTCATTAATGCACACCATTGAACAAACCCTGTTCCCGTTAACACAGGCAGTGGGAGGGTATATTCAGGAGCTGCGGGGGGTCAGGGAGGATACTGCCTGACTCAGCCCACCGTGCTGAGCACATACACTCACACAGCCCTCTGTACATTCATATCCCAGGGAGGAGGGACGGGAGCAACATTACCAGAGACTCAGTGTCACAGCTTAAACTAAATTACCCTCCGTCTGTCCCTCTCCAGATGGGGGGACAGTGTAGAGGGAGCTTTACTCTGTATCCAACCCCGTACTGTCCCTGTCCCTGGGAGTGTTTGATGGGGGACAGTGTAGAGGGAGCTTTACTCTGTATCCAACTCCGTACTGTCCCTGTCCCTGGGAGTGTTTGATGGGGGACAGTGTAGAGGGAGCTTTACTCTGTATCCAACCCCGTACTGTCCCTGTCCCTGGGAGTGTTTGATGGGGGACAGTGTAGAAGGAGCTTTACTCTGTCTCTAACCCCGTGCTGTCTCTGTCCCTGGGAGTGTTTGATGGGGGACAGTGTAGAGGGAGCTTTACTCTGTATCTAACCCTGTGCTGTCCCTGTCCCTGGGAGTGTTTGATGTGGGGACAGGTGTAGAGGAGCTTTACTCTGTATCTAACCCCGTGCTGTCCCTGTCCTGGGAGTGTTTGATGGGGGACAGTGTAGAGGGAGCTTTACTTTGTATCTAACCCCGTGCTGTCCCTGTCCCTGGGAGTGTTTGATGGGGGACAGTGTAGAGGGAGCTTTACTCTGTATCTAACCCCGTGCTGTCCCTGTCCCTGGGAGGGTTTGATGGGGAACAGTGTAGAGGGAGCTTTACTCTGTATCTAACCCTGTGCTGTCCCTGTCCCTGGGAGTGTTTGATGTGGGGACAGGTGTAGAGGGAGCTTTACTCTGTATCTAACCCCGTGCTGTCCCTGTCCTGGGAGTGTTTGATGGGGGACAGTGTAGAGGGAGCTTTACTCTGTATCTAACCCTGTGCTGTCCCTGTCCTGGGAGTGTTTGATGGGGGACAGTGTAGAGGGAGCTTTACTCTGTATCTAACCCCGTGCTGTCCCTGTCCCTGGGAGTGTTTGATGGGGGACAGTGTAGAGGGAGCTTTACCCTGTCTCTAACCCCGTGCTGTCCCTGTCCTGGGAGTGTTTGATGGGGGGACAGTGTAGAGGGAGCTTTACCCTGGGGACAGTGTAGAGGGAGCCCTGTGTCCCGGGGCGGGGGATTGCTGTGGGTTTGTGTTAGCAGGAGCTAGACTCTGGTTGCTCAGTCTGAATCCCTCTCCTTGTTGGAGAAAATGGGATCATCTGTAATCTGTGACACCCCCAGACTCCACCCACCCCCAGGATCATGGGGCTCTCTCTCTCTCTGTCTCACTCTCTCTCTCTCTGTCTCCCCTCTGTCTGTCTCACTCTCTCTGTCTCGCTCTCTCTCTCTCTGTCTCCCCTCTCTCTGTCTCACTCTCTCTGTCTCTCTCTCTGTCTCTGTCCCTCTCACTCTCTTTCTGTCTCTCTCTCTCTCTCTGTCTCTCTCTCTCTCTCTGTCCCTCTCACTCTCTTTCTGCCCCTGACTCTCTCGCTCTGTCTCTCTCTCTCTCTGTCTCTCTCACTCTGTCTCTCTCTGTCTGTCTCTCTCTCTCTCTCTCTCTCTTTCTGTCCCTGACTCTATCACTCTGTCTCTCTCTCTCTCTGTCTCTCTCACTGTTCTGTGTGTGGGTCAGCTGAGTCTGTGACATGTGCCTGACCCAGGACTCCCAGCTGTTGGAGGGGGTTCCAAGCCACACAGCCTGCTCCCTGGCTCCTTGCTCTGCCTCAGGGTATATCCTGCCCCAAGATGGCGGCACAGTGGCTCAGTGGTTGGCGCCGCTGCCTTCCAGCACCAGGGACCCGGGTTCAATTCCACCCTCAGGCCACTGTCTGTGTGGGGTTTGCACATTCTCCCCGTGTCTGCGTGGGTTTCCTCCCACAGTCCAGGGATGTGCAGGTTAGGGTGGGTTGGCCGTGGGAAATTGTCCCATAGTGCCCAGGGATGTGCAGGTTAGGGTGGGTTGGCCATGGGAAATTGTCCCATAGTGCCCAGGGATGTGCAGGTTATGGTGGATTGACCATAGGAAATTGTCCCGTAGTGCCCAGGGATGTGCAGGTTAGGGTGGGTTGGCCATGGGAAATTGTCCCATAGTGTTAGGTGCGTTAGTCAGGGGTAAATGCAGTGTAGGGCAATAGGTCTGGGTGGGTTAACCTTCAGAGGGTTGGTGTGGACCTGTTGGGCCGAAGGGCCTGTTTCCGAAGGTCTGTCGTTCTATGTGTGTCAGGGAGTTATGTGAGGGGGCAAAGAGTCACATTGCCCCTGACCCGTCCCCGCTCCCCTGCAGTTGGGGGGTAACCTGCCCAATCCAGGTGACAAGGGTCTGCTCCAGTTCACTCCAGGCCCTGGCTGTTACTGGGACGCCTTCCTGATCTTTTCACTCCCTCTCACAATGGAGGCCATGACACCGAGAGCAGAGATAAAGGAAGCCAGCCACAGCTGAGAGAGTGCAGTTTGACGTTCTCCATCTCGGACTGAGTCGCTGGGCTTTTGTGGTTTACTGTCCGACAGGACAATGGCATCAGCAGCTTCCTATTGTCAGGAGAGAGGGAGTGACGCACGGACTGGGACATTCCTGGGGAGAGTGTAACGGAGATGCTGCTGAGGGGGAGGGCAGTGCTGACCTCTATCTTTGTCTCTCCCACGGGCCATGTCATGATGACAGATGGAGAGGATTTGGTCGCGTGGGAATAATGGGCAGGGGAACGCCATCATTTCTCGCTCTGACGTCAGGCCGAGGGCAAATTTACAACCATCTTGACGTCATCGGGCTGACAGGGCTCCTGGGCCCCCACCTCACCTCTCACCCCCACTGTGGGACTGGGAATCGCACAGCAAGATTCCACGCCAATGGACTGCAGTCACCTCGGAGCTTTCAGCAAATGCCTACCCCAAGAGAAGCAGCTCCCAGCGACCCCTCCCACAGATGGGACTGCAACACAACACACAGCACAAGTCTACACGGACCGAGTGTGAGCACTCAGTGTACAACACTCTCTTACACACTCTCACCTCCAGACACACTCACTCACTCACACACACACACAGACTCACACACACTGACTCACACTGACTCACACACACACTGACTCACTCACTCACACACACACACAGACTCACACACACTGACTCACACTGACTCACACACACAGACTCACACTGACTCACACACTGACACACACACTCACTCACACACACACACAGACTCACACACACTGACTCACACTGACACACACACAGACTCACACTGACTCACACACACAGACTCACACTGACTCACACACACAGACTCACACTGACACACACACAGACTCACACTGACTCACACACTGACACACACACTCACTCACACACACAGACACACACACACACTCACTCACTCACACACACACAGACTCACACACACACTCACACTGACTCACACACACAGACTCACACTGACTCACACACTGACACACACACTCACTCACACTGACTCACACACACACACTCACTCACACACACACACACTCACAGACACGCACAGACACACATACACACACTGACTCACTCACACACACACACTTACACACACACTGACGCCCACTGACACACACACTGACTCACACTGGCTCACACACACAGACTCACACACACTGACTCACACTGACACACACACAGACTCACACTGACTCACACACACTGACTCAGACTGACTAACACACACAGACTCACACTGACTCACACACACTGACTCACAGAGACTCACACACTGACTCGCACACTGACTCACACTGACACACACACTGACTCACACACGCACCCACACACACACACGTACCACTGAACACATAAAGACATGGAATAGGTACACAGCAGCACTGAAAGAGTGCCACACTGTCACAGGATCAGCGCTGAGGGAGTGCCACACTGTCACAGGATCAGCGCTGAGGGAGTGCCACACTGTCACAGGATCAGCGCTGAGGGAGTGCCGCACTGTCACAGGATCAGCGCTGAGGGAGTGCCACACTGTCACAGGATCAGCGCTGAGGGAGTGCCGCACTGTCACAGGATCAGCGCTGAGGGAGTGCCGCACTGTCACAGGATCAGCGCTGAGGGAGTGCCGCACTGTCACAGGATCAGCGCTGAGGGAGTGCCGCACTGTCACAGGATCAGCGCTGAGGGAGTGCCGCACTGTTGGAGGGTCAGTGCTGAGGAAGTGGGCACTGTCGGAGGGTCAGTGCTGAGGGAGTGGGCACTATCGGAGGGTCAGTGCTGAGGGAGTGGGCACTGTCGGAGGGTCAGTGCTGAGGGAGTGGGCACTGTCGGAGGGTCAGTGCTGAGGGAGTGGGCACTGTCGGAGGGTCAGTGCTGAGGGAGTGGGCACTATCGGAGGGTCAGTGCTGAGGGAGCGGGCACTGTCGGAGGGTCAGTGCTGAGGGAGTGCCGCACTGTCGGAGGGTCAGTGCTGAGGGAGTGGGCACTGTTGGAGGGTCAGTGCTGAGGGAGTGCCGCACTGTCGGAGTGTCAGTGCTGAGGGAGTGCCGCACTGTCGGAGTGTCAGTGCTGAGGGAGTGCCACACTGTCAGAGGGTCAGTGCTGAGTGAGTGCCATACTGTCGGAGGGTCAGTGGTGAGGGAGTGGGCACTGTCGGTGGGTCAGTGCTGAGGGAGTGGACACTGTCACAGGGTCAGTGCTGAGGGAGTGCTGCACTGTCGGAGGATCAGTGCTGAGGGAGTGAGTACTGTCGGAGTGTCAGTGCTGAGGGAGTGCCGCACTGTTGGAGGGTCAGTGCTGAGGGAGTGCCGCACTGTCGGAGTGTCAGTGCTGAGGGAGTGCCACACTGTCAGAGGGTCAGTGCTGAGTGAGTGCCATACTGTCGGAGGATCAGTGGTGAGGGAGTGGGCACTGTCGGAGGGTCAGTGCTGAGGGAGTGCCGCACTGTCGGAGGGTCAGTGCTGAGGGAGTGGGCACTGTTGGAGTGTCAGTGCTGAGGGAGTGCCGCACTGTTGGAGGGTCAGTGCTGAGGGAGTGCCGCACTGTCGGAGGGTCAGTGCTGAGGGAGTGCCACACTGTCAGAGGGTCAGTGCTGAGTGAGTGCCATACTGTCGGAGGGTCAGTGGTGAGGGAGTGCTGCACTGTCGGAGGATCAGTGCTGAGGGAGTGAGTACTGTCGGAGTGTCAGTGCTGAGGGAGTGCCACACTGTCAGAGGATCAGTGCTGAGGGAGTGCCTCACTGTCGGAGGGTCAGTGCTGAGGGAGTGAGTACTGTCGGAGTGTCAGTGCTGAGGGAATGCCATACTGTCAGAGGGTCAGTGCTGAGGGAATGCCGCACTGTTGGAGGGTCAGTGCTGAGGGAGCGCCGCACTGTCGGAGGGTCAGTACTGAGAGAGTGCCGCACTGTCGGAGGGTCAGTGCTGAGTGAGTGCCACACTGTCGGAGGGTCAGTGCTGAGGGAGTGCCGCACTGTCGGAGGCTCAGTGCTGAGGGAGCGGGCACTGTCGGAAGGTCAGTGCTGAGGGAGTGGGCACTGTCGGAGGGTCAGTGCTGAGGGAGCGCCGCACTGTCGGAGGGTCAGTGCTGAGGGAGTGCGCACTGTTGGAGGGTCTGTACTGATGGAGTGACGCACTGTCGGAGGGTCAGTGCTGAGGGAGTGCCGCACTGTTGGAGGGTCAGTGCTGAGGGAGCGCCACACTGTCGGAGAGTCTGCGCTGAGGGAGTGGGCAATGTCGGACGGTCAGTGCTGAGGGAATGCCACACTGTCAGAGGCTCAGTGCTGAGAGAGTGGGCACTGTAGGAGGGTCAGTGCTGAGGGAGTGGGCACTGTCGGAGGGTCAGTGCTGAGGGAATGCCGCACTGTCAGAGGGTCAGTGCTGAGGGAATGCCGCACTGTCGGAGGGTCAGTGCTGAGGGAGCGCCGCACTGTCGGAGGGTCAGTGCTGAGGGAGTGACGCACTGTCGGAGGGTCAGTGCTGAGGGAGTGCCACACTGTCGGAGGGTCAGTGCTGAGGGAGCGCCGCACTGTCGGAGGGTCAGTGCTGAGGGAGTGCGCACTATCGGAGGGTAAGTGCTGAGGGAGTGGGCACTGTTGGTGGGTCTGTACTGATGGAGTGACGCACTGTCGGAGGGTCAGTGCTGAGGGAGTGCCGCACTGTCAGAGGGTCAGTGCTGAGGGAATGTCGCACTGTCCGAGGGTCAGTGCTGAGGGAGTGCCGCACTGTCAGAGGGTCAGTGCTGAGGGAATGCCGCACTGTCGGAGGGTCAGTGCTGAGGGAGTGCCACACTGTCAGAGGATCAGTGCTGAGGGAATGCCGCACTATCGGAGGGTCAGTGCTGAGGGAGTGGGCACTGTCGGAGGGTCAGTGCTGAGGGAGTGGGCACTATCGGAGGGTCAGTGCTGAGGGAGTGGGCACTGTCGGAGGGTCAGTGCTGAGGGAGTGGGCACTGTCGGAGGGTCAGTGCTGAGGGAGTGGGCACTATCGGAGGGTCAGTGCTGAGGGAGCGGGCACTGTCGGAGGGTCAGTGCTGAGGGAGTGGGCACTGTTGGAGTGTCAGTGCTGAGGGAGTGCCGCACTGTTGGAGGGTCAGTGCTGAGGGAGTGCCGCACTGTCGGAGTGTCAGTGCTGAGGGAGTGCCACACTGTCAGAGGGTCAGTGCTGAGGGAGTGGGCACTGTCGGTGGGTCAGTGCTGAGGGAGTGCCACACTGTCAGAGGGTCAGTGCTGAGGGAGTGGGCACTGTCGGTGGGTCAGTGCTGAGGGAGTGCCACACTGTCAGAGGGTCAGTGCTGAGGGAGTGGGCACTGTCGGTGGGTCAGTGCTGAGGGAGTGGACACTGTCACAGGGTCAGTGCTGAGGGAGTGCTGCACTGTCGTAGGATCAGTGCTGAGGGAGTGAGTACTGTCGGAGTGTCAGTGCTGAGGGAGTGCCACACTGTCAGAGGGTCAGTGCTGAGTGAGTGCCATACTGTCGGAGGATCAGTGGTGAGGGAGTGGGCACTGTCGGAGGGTCAGTGCTGAGGGAGTGCCGCACTGTCGGAGGGTCAGTGCTGAGGGAGTGGGCACTGTTGGAGTGTCAGTGCTGAGGGAGTGCCGCACTGTTGGAGGGTCAGTGCTGAGGGAGTGCCGCACTGTCGGAGGGTCAGTGCTGAGGGAGTGCCACACTGTCAGAGGGTCAGTGCTGAGTGAGTGCCATACTGTCGGAGGGTCAGTGGTGAGGGAGTGCTGCACTGTCGGAGGATCAGTGCTGAGGGAGTGAGTACTGACGGAGTGTCAGTGCTGAGGGAGTGCCACACTGTCAGAGGATCAGTGCTGAGGGAGTGCCGCACTGTCGGAGGGTCAGTGCTGAGGGAGTGGGCAATGTCGGAGGCTCAGTGCTGAGAGTGGGCACTGTAGGACGGTCAGTGCTGAGGGAGTGGGCACTGTCAGAGGCTCAGTGCTGAGAGTGGGCACTGTAGGACGGTCAGTGCTGAGGGAGTGGGCACTGTCGGAGGGTCAGTGCTGAGGGAATGCCGCACTGTCAGAGGGTCAGTGCTGAGGGAATGCCGCACTGTCGGAGGGTCCGTGTTGAGGGAATGCCGCACTGTCGGAGGGTCAGTGCTGAGGGAGTGCCGCACTGTCAGAGGGTCAGTGCTGAGGGAATGTCGCACTGTCCGAGGGTCAGTGCTGAGGGAGTGCCGCACTGTCAGAGGGTCAGTGCTGAGGGAATGCCGCACTGTCGGAGGGTCAGTGCTGAGGGAGCGGGCACTGTCGGAGGGTCAGTGCTGAGGGAGCGCCGCACTGTCGGAGGCTCAGTGCTGAGGGAGTGCGCACTGTCAGAGGGTCAGTGCTGAGGGAATGCCGCACTGTCGGAGGGTCCGTGTTGAGGGAATGCCGCACTGTCGGAGGGTCAGTGCTGAGGGAGTGCCGCACTGTCAGAGGGTCAGTGCTGAGGGAATGTCGCACTGTCCGAGGGTCAGTGCTGAGGGAGTGCCGCACTGTCAGAGGGTCAGTGCTGAGGGAATGCCGCACTGTCGGAGGGTCAGTGCTGAGGGAGCGGGCACTGTCGGAGGGTCAGTGCTGAGGGAGCGCCGCACTGTCGGAGGCTCAGTGCTGAGGGAGTGCGCACTATCGGAGGGTCAGTGCTGAGGGAGTGGGCACTGTTGGAGGGTCTGTACTGATGGAGTGACGCACTGTCGGAGGGTCAGTGCTGATGGAGTGACGCACTGTTGGAGGGTCAGTGCTGAGGGAGTGGTTACTGTCGGAGGGTCAGTGCTGAGGGAGAGGGCACTGTCGGACGGTCAGTGCTGAGGGAGTGGGCACTGTCGGAGGGTCAGTGCTGAGGGAGCGCCGCACTGTCGGAGGGTCAGTGCTGAGGGAGTGCCGCACTGTCGGACGGTCAGTGCTGAGGGAGTGGGCACTGTCGGAGGGTCAGTGCTGAGGGAGCGCCGCACTGTCGGAGGGTCAGTGTTGAGGGAATGCCGTACTGTCGGAGGGTCAGTGCTGAGGGAGTGGGCACTGTCGGAGGGTCAGTGCTGAGGGAATGCCGCACTGTCAGAGGGTCAGTGCTGAGGGAATGCCGCACTGTCGGAGGGTCAGTGTTGAGGGAATGCCACACTGTCGGAGGGTCAGTGCTGAGGGAGTGCCGCACTGTCGGAGGGTCAGCACTGAGGGAGTGCCGCACTGTCGGAGGGTCAGTGTTGAGGGAATGCCGCACTGTCGGAGGGTCAGTGCTGAGGGAGTGCCGCACTGTCGGAGGGTCAGCACTGAGGGAGTGCCGCACTGTCGGAGGGTCAGTGCTGAGGGAGTGCCGAACTGTCGGAGGGTCAGTGCTGAGGGAGTGCCGCACTGTTGGAGGGTCAGTGCTGAGGGAGTGCCGCACTGTCGGAGGGTCAGTGCTGAGGGAGTGGGCACTGTCGGAGGGTCAGTGCTGAGGCAGTGCTGCACTGTCGGAGGGTCAGTGCTGAGGGAGTGGGCACTGTCAGAGGGTCTGTACTGATGGAGTGACGCACTGTCGGAGGGTCAGTGCTGAGGGAGTGCCGCACTGTCGGACGGTCAGTGCTGAGGGAGTGGGCAATGTCGGAGGCTCAGTGCTGAGAGTGGGCACTGTAGGACGGTCAGTGCTGAGGGAGTGGGCACTGTCAGAGGCTCAGTGCTGAGAGTGGGCACTGTAGGACGGTCAGTGCTGAGGGAGTGGGCACTGTCGGAGGGTCAGTGCTGAGGGAATGCCGCACTGTCAGAGGGTCAGTGCTGAGGGAATGCCGCACTGTCGGAGGGTCCGTGTTGAGGGAATGCCGCACTGTCGGAGGGTCAGTGCTGAGGGAGTGCCGCACTGTCAGAGGGTCAGTGCTGAGGGAATGTCGCACTGTCCGAGGGTCAGTGCTGAGGGAGTGCCGCACTGTCGGAGGGTCAGTGCTGAGGGAGTGCCACACTGTCAGAGGGTCAGTGCTGAGGGAATGCCGCACTATCGGAGTGTCAGTGCTGAGGGAGTGCCACACTGTCAGAGGGTCAGTGCTGAGGGAGCGCCGCACTGTCGGAGGGTCAGTGCTGGGGGAATGCCGCACTGTCGGAGGGTCAGTGCTGAGGGAGTGCCGCACTGTCGGAGGGTCAGTGCTGAGGGAGTGAGTACTGTCGCAGTGTCAGTGCTGAGGGAATGCCATACTGTCAGAGGGTCAGTGCTGAGGGAATGCCGCACTGTCGGAGGGTCAGTGCTGAGGGAGCGGGCACTGTCGGAGGGTCAGTGCTGAGGGAGCGCCGCACTGTCGGAGGCTCAGTGCTGAGGGAGTGCGCACTATCGGAGGGTCAGTGCTGAGGGAGTGGGCACTGTTGGAGGGTCTGTACTGATGGAGTGACGCACTGTCGGAGGGTCAGTGCTGATGGAGTGACGCACTGTTGGAGGGTCAGTGCTGAGGGAGTGGTTACTGTCGGAGGGTCAGTGCTGAGGGAGAGGGCACTGTCGGACGGTCAGTGCTGAGGGAGTGGGCACTGTCGGAGGGTCAGTGCTGAGGGAGCGCCGCACTGTCGGAGGGTCAGTGCTGAGGGAGTGCCGCACTGTCGGACGGTCAGTGCTGAGGGAGTGGGCACTGTCGGAGGGTCAGTGCTGAGGGAGCGCCGCACTGTCAGAGGCTCAGTGCTGAGGGAATGCCGCACTGTCGGAGGGTCAGTGTTGAGGGAATGCCGTACTGTCGGAGGGTCAGTGCTGAGGGAGTGGGCACTGTCGGAGGGTCAGTGCTGAGGGAATGCCGCACTGTCAGAGGGTCAGTGCTGAGGGAATGCCGCACTGTCGGAGGGTCAGTGTTGAGGGAATGCCGCACTGTCGGAGGGTCAGTGCTGAGGGAGTGCCGCACTGTCGGAGGGTCAGCACTGAGGGAGTGCCGCACTGTCGGAGGTTCAGTGTTGAGGGAATGCCGCACTGTCGGAGGGTCAGTGCTGAGGGAGTGCCGCACTGTCGGAGGGTCAGCACTGAGGGAGTGCCGCACTGTCGGAGGGTCAGTGCTGAGGGAGTGCCGAACTGTCGGAGGGTCAGTGCTGAGGGAGTGCCGCACTGTTGGAGGGTCAGTGCTGAGGGAGTGCCGCACTGTCGGAGGGTCAGTGCTGAGGGAGTGGGCACTGTCGGAGGGTCAGTGCTGAGGCAGTGCTGCACTGTCGGAGGGTCAGTGCTGAGGGAGTGCCGCACTGTTGGAGGGTCAGTGCTGAGGGAGTGCCGCACTGTCGGAGGGTCAGTGCTGAGGGAGTGCCGCACTGTCGGATGGTCAGTGCTGAGGGAGTGCCGCACTGTCGGACGGTCAGTGCTGAGGGAGTGGGCAATGTCGGAGGGTTAGTGCTGAGGGAGTGCCGCACTGTCAGAGGCTCAGTGCTGAGGGAGCGGGGGCACAATCGGAGGGTCAGTGCTGAGGGAGTGGGCACTGTTGGAGGGTCTGTATGATGGAGTGACGCACTGTCGGAGGGTCAGTGTTGAGGGAATGCCGTACTGTCGGAGGGTCAGTGCTGAGGGAATGGGCACTGTCGGAGGGTCAGTGCTGAGGGAATGTCGCACTGTCCGAGGGTCAGTGCTGAGGGAGTGCCGCACTGTCGGAGGGTCAGTGCTGAGGGAGTGCCACACTGTCAGAGGGTCAGTGCTGAGGGAATGCCGCACTATCGGAGTGTCAGTGCTGAGGGAGTGCCACACTGTCAGAGGGTCAGTGCTGAGGGAGCGCCGCACTGTCGGAGGGTCAGTGCTGGGGGAATGCCGCACTGTCGGAGGGTCAGTGCTGAGGGAGTGCCGCACTGTCGGAGGGTCAGTGCTGAGGGAGTGAGTACTGTCGCAGTGTCAGTGCTGAGGGAATGCCATACTGTCAGAGGGTCAGTGCTGAGGGAATGCCGCACTGTCGGAGGGTCAGTGCTGAGGGAGCGGGCACTGTCGGAGGGTCAGTGCTGAGGGAGCGCCGCACTGTCGGAGGCTCAGTGCTGAGGGAGTGCGCACTATCGGAGGGTCAGTGCTGAGGGAGTGGGCACTGTTGGAGGGTCTGTACTGATGGAGTGACGCACTGTCGGAGGGTCAGTGCTGATGGAGTGACGCACTGTTGGAGGGTCAGTGCTGAGGGAGTGGTTACTGTCGGAGGGTCAGTGCTGAGGGAGAGGGCACTGTCGGACGGTCAGTGCTGAGGGAGTGGGCACTGTCGGAGGGTCAGTGCTGAGGGAGCGCCGCACTGTCGGAGGGTCAGTGCTGAGGGAGTGCCGCACTGTCGGACGGTCAGTGCTGAGGGAGTGGGCACTGTCGGAGGGTCAGTGCTGAGGGAGCGCCGCACTGTCAGAGGCTCAGTGCTGAGGGAATGCCGCACTGTCGGAGGGTCAGTGTTGAGGGAATGCCGTACTGTCGGAGGGTCAGTGCTGAGGGAGTGGGCACTGTCGGAGGGTCAGTGCTGAGGGAATGCCGCACTGTCAGAGGGTCAGTGCTGAGGGAATGCCGCACTGTCGGAGGGTCAGTGTTGAGGGAATGCCGCACTGTCGGAGGGTCAGTGCTGAGGGAGTGCCGCACTGTCGGAGGGTCAGCACTGAGGGAGTGCCGCACTGTCGGAGGTTCAGTGTTGAGGGAATGCCGCACTGTCGGAGGGTCAGTGCTGAGGGAGTGCCGCACTGTCGGAGGGTCAGCACTGAGGGAGTGCCGCACTGTCGGAGGGTCAGTGCTGAGGGAGTGCCGAACTGTCGGAGGGTCAGTGCTGAGGGAGTGCCGCACTGTTGGAGGGTCAGTGCTGAGGGAGTGCCGCACTGTCGGAGGGTCAGTGCTGAGGGAGTGGGCACTGTCGGAGGGTCAGTGCTGAGGCAGTGCTGCACTGTCGGAGGGTCAGTGCTGAGGGAGTGCCGCACTGTTGGAGGGTCAGTGCTGAGGGAGTGCCGCACTGTCGGAGGGTCAGTGCTGAGGGAGTGCCGCACTGTCGGATGGTCAGTGCTGAGGGAGTGCCGCACTGTCGGACGGTCAGTGCTGAGGGAGTGGGCAATGTCGGAGGGTTAGTGCTGAGGGAGTGCCGCACTGTCAGAGGCTCAGTGCTGAGGGAGCGGGGGCACAATCGGAGGGTCAGTGCTGAGGGAGTGGGCACTGTTGGAGGGTCTGTATGATGGAGTGACGCACTGTCGGAGGGTCAGTGCTGAGGCAGTGCCGCACTGTCGGAGGGTCAGTGCTGAGGGAGTGCCGCACTGTTGGAGGGTCAGTGCTGAGGGAGCGCCGCACTGTCGGAGAGTCTGCGCTGAGGGAGTGGGCAATGTCGGAGGGTCAGTGCTGAGGGAATGCCACACTGTCAGAGGCTCAGTGCTGAGAGAGTGGGCACTGTAGGAGGGTCAGTGCTGAGGGAGTGGGCATTGTCGGAGGGTCAGTGCTGAGGGAGTGGGCACTGTCACAGGGTCAGTGCTGAGGGAGTGCCTCACTGTCGGAGGGTCAGTGCTGAGGGAGTGAGTACTGTCGGAGTGTCAGTGTTGAGGGAATGCCATACTGTCAGAGGGTCAGTGCTGAGGGAATGGCGCACTGTCGGAGTGTCAGTGCTGAGGGAGTGCCGCACTGTCGGAGGGTCAGTGCTAAGGGAGCGGGCACTGTCGGAGGGTCAGTACTGAGAGAGTGCCGCACTGTCGGAGGGTCAGTGCTGAGTGAGTGCCGCACTGTCAGAGGGTCAGTGCTGAGGGAGTGCGCACTGTTGGAGGGTCTGTACTGATGGAGTGACGCACTGTCGGAGGGTCAGTGCTGATGGAGTGACGCACTGTCAGAGGGTCAGTGCTGAGGGAGCGGGCACTGTCGGAAGGTCAGTGCTGAGGGAGTGCCGCACTGTCGGAGGCTCAGTGCTGAGGGAGTGACGCACTGTTGGAGGGTCAGTGCTGAGGGAGTGGTCACTGTCGGAGGGTCAGTGCTGAGGGAGAGGGCACTGTCGGACGGTCAGTGCTGAGGGAGTGGGCACTGTCGGAGGGTCAGTGCTGAGGGAGCGCCGCACTGTCGGAGGGTCAGTGCTGAGGGAGTGCCGTACTGTCGGACGGTCAGTGCTGAGGGAGTGGGCACTGTCGGAGGGTCAGTGCTGAGGGAGTGGGCACTGTCGGAGAGTCTGCGCTGAGGGAATGGGCAATGTCGGAGGGTCAGTGCTGAGGGAATGCCACACTGTCAGAGGCTCAGTGCTGAGGGAATGCCGCACTGTCGGAGGGTCAGTGTTGAGGGAATGCCGCACTGTCGGAGGGTCAGTGCTGAGGGAGAGGGCACTGTCGGAAGGTCAGTGCTGAGGGAGTGGGCACTGTCGGAAGGTCAGTGCTGAGGGAGTGCCGCACTGTCAGAGGGTCAGTGCTGAGAGAATGCCGCACTGTCGGAGGGTCAGTGTTGAGGGAATGCCGCACTGTCGGAGGGTCAGTGCTGAGGGAGTGCCGCACTGTCGGAGGGTCAGTGCTGAGGGAGTGCCGAACTGTCGGAGGGTCAGTGCTGAGGGAGTGGGCACTGTTGGAGGGTCAGTGCTGAGGGAGTGCCGCACTGTCGGAGGGTCAGTGCTGAGGGAGTGCCGCACTGTCGGAGGGTCAGTGCTGAGGGAGTGGTCACTGTCGGAGGGTCAGTGCTGAGGGAGTGCCGCACTGTCGGAGGGTCAGTGCTGAGGGAGTGCCGCACTGTCGGAGGGTCAGTGCTGAGGGAGTGCCGCACTGTTGGAGGGTCAGTGCTGAGGGAGTGGGCACTGTTGGAGGGTCTGTACTGATGGAGTGACGCACTGTTGGAGGGTCAGTGCTGATGGAGTGACGCACTGTTGGAGGGTCAGTGCTGAGGGAGTGGTCACTGTCGGAGGGTCAGTGCTGAGGCAGTGCCGCACTGTCGGAGGGTCAGTGCTGAGGGAGTGCCGCACTGTCGGAGGGTCAGTGCTGAGGGAATGCCACACTGTCAGAGGCTTAGTGCTGAGAGAGTGGGCACTGTAGGAGGGTCAGTGCTGAGAGAGTGGGCACTGTCGGAGGGTCAGTGCTGAGGGAGTGCCGCACTGTCAGAGGGTCAGTGCTGAGGGAATGCCGCACTGTCGGAGGGTCAGTGTTGAGGGAATGCCGCACTGTCGGATGGTCAGTGCTGAGGGAGCGCCGCACTGTCGCAGGGTCAGTGCTGAGGGAATGCCGCACTGTCGGAGGGTCAGTGCTGAGGGAGTGCCGCACTGTCGGAGGGTCAGTGCTGATGGAGTGACGCACTGTCGGAGGGTCAGTGCTGAGGGAGTGGGCACTGTTGGAGGGTCAGTGCTGAGGGAGTGCCGCACTGTCGGAGGGTCAGTGCTGAGGGAGTGCCGCACTGTCGGAGGGTCAGTGCTGAGGGAGTGGTCACTGTCGGAGGGTCAGTGCTGAGTGAGTGCCGCACTGTCGGAGGGTCAGTGCTGAGGGAGTGCCGCACTGTCGGAGGGTCAGTGCTGAGGGAGTGCCACACTGTCAGAGGGTCAGTGCTGAGGGAATGCCGCACTATCGGAGTGTCAGTGCTGAGGGAGTGCCACACTGTCAGAGGGTCAGTGCTGAGGGAGTGCCGCACTATCGGAGTGTCAGTGCTGAGGGAGTGCCACACTGTCAGAGGGTCAGTGCTGAGGGAATGCCGCACTATCGGAGTGTCAGTGCTGAGGGAGCGCCGCACTGTCGGAGGGTCAGTGCTGGGGGAATGCCGCACTGTCGGAGGGTCAGTGCTGAGGGAGTGCCGCACTGTCGGAGGGTCAGTGCTGAGGGAGTGAGTACTGTCGCAGTGTCAGTGCTGAGGGAATGCCATACTGTCAGAGGGTCAGTGCTGAGGGAATGCCGCACTGTCGGAGGGTCAGTGCTGAGGGAGCGGGCACTGTCGGAGGGTCAGTGCTGAGGGAGCGCCGCACTGTCGGAGGCTCAGTGCTGAGGGAGTGCGCACAATCGGAGGGTCAGTGCTGAGGGAGTGGGCACTGTTGGAGGGTCTGTACTGATGGAGTGACGCACTGTCGGAGGGTCAGTGCTGATGGAGTGACGCACTGTTGGAGGGTCAGTGCTGAGGGAGTGGTTACTGTCGGAGGGTCAGTGCTGAGGGAGAGGGCACTGTCGGACGGTCAGTGCTGAGGGAGTGGGCAATGTCGGAGGGTCAGTGCTGAGGGAGCGCCGCACTGTCGGAGGGTCAGTGCTGAGGGAGTGCCGCACTGTCGGACGGTCAGTGCTGACTGAGTGGGCACTGTCGGAGGGTCAGTGCTGAGGGAGCGCCGCACTGTCAGAGGCTCAGTGCTGAGGGAATGCCGCACTGTCGGAGGGTCAGTGTTGAGGGAATGCTGTACTGTCGGAGGGTCAGTGCTGAGGGAGTGGGCACTGTCGGAGGGTCAGTGCTGAGGGAATGCCGCACTGTCAGAGGGTCAGTGCTGAGGGAATGCCGCACTGTCGGAGGGTCAGTGTTGAGGGAATGCCGCACTGTCAGAGGGTCAGTGCTGAGGGAGTGCCGCACTGTCGGAGGGTCAGCACTGAGGGAGTGCCGCACTGTCGGAGGGTCAGTGTTGAGGGAATGCCGCACTGTCGGAGGGTCAGTGCTGAGGGAGTGCCGCACTGTCGGAGGGTCAGCACTGAGGGAGTGCCGCACTGTCGGAGGGTCAGTGCTGAGGGAGTGCCGAACTGTCGGAGGGTCAGTGCTGAGGGAGTGCCGCACTGTTGGAGGGTCAGTGCTGAGGGAGTGCCGCACTGTCGGAGGGTCAGTGCTGAGGGAGTGGGCACTGTCGGAGGGTCAGTGCTGAGGCAGTGCTGCACTGTCGGAGGGTCAGTGCTGAGGGAGTGCCGCACTGTTGGAGGGTCAGTGCTGAGGGAGTGCCGCACTGTCGGAGGGTCAGTGCTGAGGGAGTGCCGCACTGTCGGATGGTCAGTGCTGAGGGAGTGCCGCACTGTCGGACGGTCAGTGCTGAGGGAGTGGGCAATGTCGGAGGGTTAGTGCTGAGGGAGTGCCGCACTGTCAGAGGCTCAGTGCTGAGGGAGCGGGGGCACAATCGGAGGGTCAGTGCTGAGGGAGTGGGCACTGTTGGAGGGTCTGTACTGATGGAGTGACGCACTGTCGGAGGGTCAGTGCTGAGGCAGTGCCGCACTGTCGGAGGGTCAGTGCTGAGGGAGTGCCGCACTGTTGGAGGGTCAGTGCTGAGGGAGCGCCGCACTGTCGGAGAGTCTGCGCTGAGGGAGTGGGCAATGTCGGAGGGTCAGTGCTGAGGGAATGCCACACTGTCAGAGGCTCAGTGCTGAGAGAGTGGGCACTGTAGGAGGGTCAGTGCTGAGGGAGTGGGCATTGTCGGAGGGTCAGTGCTGAGGGAGTGGGCACTGTCACAGGGTCAGTGCTGAGGGAGTGCCTCACTGTCGGAGGGTCAGTGCTGAGGGAGTGAGTACTGTCGGAGTGTCAGTGTTGAGGGAATGCCATACTGTCAGAGGGTCAGTGCTGAGGGAATGGCGCACTGTCGGAGTGTCAGTGCTGAGGGAGTGCCGCACTGTCGGAGGATCAGTGCTAAGGGAGCGGGCACTGTCGGAGGGTCAGTACTGAGAGAGTGCCGCACTGTCGGAGGGTCAGTGCTGAGTGAGTGCCGCACTGTCAGAGGGTCAGTGCTGAGGGAGTGCGCACTGTTGGAGGGTCTGTACTGATGGAGTGACGCACTGTCGGAGGGTCAGTGCTGATGGAGTGACGCACTGTCAGAGGGTCAGTGCTGAGGGAGCGGGCACTGTCGGAAGGTCAGTGCTGAGGGAGTGCCGCACTGTCGGAGGCTCAGTGCTGAGGGAGTGACGCACTGTTGGAGGGTCAGTGCTGAGGGAGTGGTCACTGTCGGAGGGTCAGTGCTGAGGGAGAGGGCACTGTCGGACGGTCAGTGCTGAGGGAGTGGGCACTGTCGGAGGGTCAGTGCTGAGGGAGCGCCGCACTGTCGGAGGGTCAGTGCTGAGGGAGTGCCGTACTGTCGGAGGTCAGTGCTGAGGGAGTGGGCACTGACGGAGGGTCAGTGCTGAGGGAGCGCCGCACTGTCAGAGGGTCAGTGCTGAGGGAGCGCCGCACTGTCGGAGGGTCAGTGTTGAGGGAATGCCGCACTGTCGGAGGGTCAGTGCTGAGGGAGAGGGCACTGTCGGAAGGTCAGTGCTGAGGGAATGCCGCACTGTCAGAGGGTCAGTGCTGAGAGAATGCCGCACTGTCGGAGGGTCACTGTTGAGGGAATGCCGCACTGTCGGAGGGTCAGTGCTGAGGGAGTGCCGCACTGTCGGAGGGTCAGTGCTGAGGGAGTGCCGAACTGTCGGAGGGTCAGTGCTGAGGGAGTGGGCACTGTTGGAGGGTCAGTGCTGAGGGAGTGCCGCACTGTCGGAGGGTCAGTGCTGAGGGAGTGCCGCACTGTCGGAGGGTCAGTGCTGAGGGAGTGGTCACTGTCGGAGGGTCAGTGCTGAGGGAGTGCCGCACTGTCGGAGGGTCAGTGCTGAGGGAGTGCCGCACTGTCGGAGGGTCAGTGCTGAGGGAGTGCCGCACTGTTGGAGGGTCAGTGCTGAGGGAGTGGGCACTGTTGGAGGGTCTGTACTGATGGAGTGACGCACTGTCGGAGGGTCAGTGCTGATGGAGTGACGCACTGTTGGAGGGTCAGTGCTGAGGGAGTGGTCACTGTCGGAGGGTCAGTGCTGAGGCAGTGCCGCACTGTCGGAGGGTCAGTGCTGAGGGAGTGCCGCACTGTCGGAGGGTCAGTGCTGAGGGAGTGCCGCACTGTCAGACGGTCAGTGCTGAGGGAGTGGGCACTGTCGGAGGGTCAGTGCTGAGGGAGCGCCGCACTGTCGAAGGGTCAGTGCTGAGGGAGTGGGCAATGTCGGAGGGTCAGTGCTGAGGGAATGCCACACTGTCAGAGGCTCAGTGCTGAGAGAGTGGGCACTGTAGGAGGGTCAGTGCTGAGAGAGTGTGCACTGTCGGAGGGTCAGTGCTGAGGGAGTGCCGCACTGTCAGAGGGTCAGTGCTGAGGGAATGCCGCACTGTCGGAGGGTCAGTGTTGAGGGAATGCCGCACTGTCGGATGGTCAGTGCTGAGGGAGCGCCGCACTGTCGCAGGGTCAGTGCTGAGGGAATGCCGCACTGTCGGAGGGTCAGTGCTGAGGGAGTGCCGCACTGTCGGAGGGTCAGTGCTGATGGAGTGACGCACTGTCGGAGGGTCAGTGCTGAGGGAGTGGGCACTGTTGGAGGGTCAGTGCTGAGGGAGTGCCGCACTGTCGGAGGGTCAGTGCTGAGGGAGTGCCGCACTGTCGGAGGGTCAGTGCTGAGGGAGTGGTCACTGTCGGAGGGTCAGTGCTGAGTGAGTGCCGCACTGTCGGAGGGTCAGTGCTGAGGGAGTGCCGCACTGTCGGAGGGTCAGTGCTGAGGGAGTGCCGCACTGTTGGAGGGTCAGTGCTGAGGGTGTGGGCACTGTTGGAGGGTCTGTACTGATGGAGTGACGCACTGTCGGAGGGTCAGTGCTGATGGAGTGACGCACTGTTGGAGGGTCAGTGCTGAGGGAGTGGTCACTGTCGGAGGGTCAGTGCTGAGGCAGTGCCGCACTGTCGGAGGGTCAGTGCTGAGGGAGTGCCGCACTGTTGGAGGGTCAGTGCTGAGGGAGTGCCGCACTGTCGGACGGTCAGTGCTGAGGGAGTGGGCACTGTCGGAGGGTCAGTGCTGAGGGAATGCCACACTGTCAGAGGCTCAGTGCTGAGAGAGTGGGCACTGTAGGAGGGTCAGTGCTGAGGGAGTGGGCATTGTCGGAGGGTCAGTGCTGAGGGAGTGGGCACTGTCACAGGGTCAGTGCTGAGGGAGTGCCTCACTGTCGGAGGGTCAGTGCTGAGGGAGTGAGTACTGTCGGAGTGTCAGTGTTGAGGGAATGCCATACTGTCAGAGGGTCAGTGCTGAGGGAATGGCGCACTGTCGGAGTGTCAGTGCTGAGGGAGTGCCGCACTGTCGGAGGGTCAGTGCTAAGGGAGCGGGCACTGTCGGAGGGTCAGTACTGAGAGAGTGCCGCACTGTCGGAGGGTCAGTGCTGAGTGAGTGCCGCACTGTCAGAGGGTCAGTGCTGAGGGAGTGCGCACTGTTGGAGGGTCTGTACTGATGGAGTGACGCACTGTCGGAGGGTCAGTGCTGATGGAGTGACGCACTGTCAGAGGGTCAGTGCTGAGGGAGCGGGCACTGTCGGAAGGTCAGTGCTGAGGGAGTGCCGCACTGTCGGAGGCTCAGTGCTGAGGGAGTGACGCACTGTTGGAGGGTCAGTGCTGAGGGAGTGGTCACTGTCGGAGGGTCAGTGCTGAGGGAGAGGGCACTGTCGGACGGTCAGTGCTGAGGGAGTGGGCACTGTCGGAGGGTCAGTGCTGAGGGAGCGCCGCACTGTCGGAGGGTCAGTGCTGAGGGAGTGCCGTACTGTCGGACGGTCAGTGCTGAGGGAGTGGGCACTGTCGGAGGGTCAGTGCTGAGGGAGCGCCGCACTGTCGGAGAGTCTGCGCTGAGGGAATGGGCAATGTCGGAGGGTCAGTGCTGAGGGAATGCCACACTGTCAGAGGCTCAGTGCTGAGGGAATGCCGCACTGTCGGAGGGTCAGTGTTGAGGGAATGCCGCACTGTCGGAGGGTCAGTGCTGAGGGAGAGGGCACTGTCGGAAGGTCAGTGCTGAGGGAGTGGGCACTGTCGGAAGGTCAGTGCTGAGGGAGTGCCGCACTGTCAGAGGGTCAGTGCTGAGAGAATGCCGCACTGTCGGAGGGTCAGTGTTGAGGGAATGCCGCACTGTCGGAGGGTCAGTGCTGAGGGAGTGCCGCACTGTCGGAGGGTCAGTGCTGAGGGAGTGCCGAACTGTCGGAGGGTCAGTGCTGAGGGAGTGGGCACTGTTGGAGGGTCAGTGCTGAGGGAGTGCCGCACTGTCGGAGGGTCAGTGCTGAGGGAGTGCCGCACTGTCGGAGGGTCAGTGCTGAGGGAGTGGTCACTGTCGGAGGGTCAGTGCTGAGGGAGTGCCGCACTGTCGGAGGGTCAGTGCTGAGGGAGTGCCGCACTGTCGGAGGGTCAGTGCTGAGGGAGTGCCGCACTGTTGGAGGGTCAGTGCTGAGGGAGTGGGCACTGTTGGAGGGTCTGTACTGATGGAGTGACGCACTGTTGGAGGGTCAGTGCTGATGGAGTGACGCACTGTTGGAGGGTCAGTGCTGAGGGAGTGGTCACTGTCGGAGGGTCAGTGCTGAGGCAGTGCCGCACTGTCGGAGGGTCAGTGCTGAGGGAGTGCCGCACTGTCGGAGGGTCAGTGCTGAGGGAATGCCACACTGTCAGAGGCTTAGTGCTGAGAGAGTGGGCACTGTAGGAGGGTCAGTGCTGAGAGAGTGGGCACTGTCGGAGGGTCAGTGCTGAGGGAGTGCCGCACTGTCAGAGGGTCAGTGCTGAGGGAATGCCGCACTGTCGGAGGGTCAGTGTTGAGGGAATGCCGCACTGTCGGATGGTCAGTGCTGAGGGAGCGCCGCACTGTCGCAGGGTCAGTGCTGAGGGAATGCCGCACTGTCGGAGGGTCAGTGCTGAGGGAGTGCCGCACTGTCGGAGGGTCAGTGCTGATGGAGTGACGCACTGTCGGAGGGTCAGTGCTGAGGGAGTGGGCACTGTTGGAGGGTCAGTGCTGAGGGAGTGCCGCACTGTCGGAGGGTCAGTGCTGAGGGAGTGCCGCACTGTCGGAGGGTCAGTGCTGAGGGAGTGGTCACTGTCGGAGGGTCAGTGCTGAGTGAGTGCCGCACTGTCGGAGGGTCAGTGCTGAGGGAGTGCCGCACTGTCGGAGGGTCAGTGCTGAGGGAGTGCCACACTGTCAGAGGGTCAGTGCTGAGGGAATGCCGCACTATCGGAGTGTCAGTGCTGAGGGAGTGCCACACTGTCAGAGGGTCAGTGCTGAGGGAGTGCCGCACTATCGGAGTGTCAGTGCTGAGGGAGTGCCACACTGTCAGAGGGTCAGTGCTGAGGGAATGCCGCACTATCGGAGTGTCAGTGCTGAGGGAGCGCCGCACTGTCGGAGGGTCAGTGCTGGGGGAATGCCGCACTGTCGGAGGGTCAGTGCTGAGGGAGTGCCGCACTGTCGGAGGGTCAGTGCTGAGGGAGTGAGTACTGTCGCAGTGTCAGTGCTGAGGGAATGCCATACTGTCAGAGGGTCAGTGCTGAGGGAATGCCGCACTGTCGGAGGGTCAGTGCTGAGGGAGCGGGCACTGTCGGAGGGTCAGTGCTGAGGGAGCGCCGCACTGTCGGAGGCTCAGTGCTGAGGGAGTGCGCACAATCGGAGGGTCAGTGCTGAGGGAGTGGGCACTGTTGGAGGGTCTGTACTGATGGAGTGACGCACTGTCGGAGGGTCAGTGCTGATGGAGTGACGCACTGTTGGAGGGTCAGTGCTGAGGGAGTGGTTACTGTCGGAGGGTCAGTGCTGAGGGAGAGGGCACTGTCGGACGGTCAGTGCTGAGGGAGTGGGCAATGTCGGAGGGTCAGTGCTGAGGGAGCGCCGCACTGTCGGAGGGTCAGTGCTGAGGGAGTGCCGCACTGTCGGACGGTCAGTGCTGACTGAGTGGGCACTGTCGGAGGGTCAGTGCTGAGGGAGCGCCGCACTGTCAGAGGCTCAGTGCTGAGGGAATGCCGCACTGTCGGAGGGTCAGTGTTGAGGGAATGCCGTACTGTCGGAGGGTCAGTGCTGAGGGAGTGGGCACTGTCGGAGGGTCAGTGCTGAGGGAATGCCGCACTGTCAGAGGGTCAGTGCTGAGGGAATGCCGCACTGTCGGAGGGTCAGTGTTGAGGGAATGCCGCACTGTCAGAGGGTCAGTGCTGAGGGAGTGCCGCACTGTCGGAGGGTCAGCACTGAGGGAGTGCCGCACTGTCGGAGGGTCAGTGTTGAGGGAATGCCGCACTGTCGGAGGGTCAGTGCTGAGGGAGTGCCGCACTGTCGGAGGGTCAGCACTGAGGGAGTGCCGCACTGTCGGAGGGTCAGTGCTGAGGGAGTGCCGAACTGTCGGAGGGTCAGTGCTGAGGGAGTGCCGCACTGTTGGAGGGTCAGTGCTGAGGGAGTGCCGCACTGTCGGAGGGTCAGTGCTGAGGGAGTGGGCACTGTCGGAGGGTCAGTGCTGAGGCAGTGCTGCACTGTCGGAGGGTCAGTGCTGAGGGAGTGCCGCACTGTTGGAGGGTCAGTGCTGAGGGAGTGCCGCACTGTCGGAGGGTCAGTGCTGAGGGAGTGCCGCACTGTCGGATGGTCAGTGCTGAGGGAGTGCCGCACTGTCGGACGGTCAGTGCTGAGGGAGTGGGCAATGTCGGAGGGTTAGTGCTGAGGGAGTGCCGCACTGTCAGAGGCTCAGTGCTGAGGGAGCGGGGGCACAATCGGAGGGTCAGTGCTGAGGGAGTGGGCACTGTTGGAGGGTCTGTACTGATGGAGTGACGCACTGTCGGAGGGTCAGTGCTGAGGCAGTGCCGCACTGTCGGAGGGTCAGTGCTGAGGGAGTGCCGCACTGTTGGAGGGTCAGTGCTGAGGGAGCGCCGCACTGTCGGAGAGTCTGCGCTGAGGGAGTGGGCAATGTCGGAGGGTCAGTGCTGAGGGAATGCCACACTGTCAGAGGCTCAGTGCTGAGAGAGTGGGCACTGTAGGAGGGTCAGTGCTGAGGGAGTGGGCATTGTCGGAGGGTCAGTGCTGAGGGAGTGGGCACTGTCACAGGGTCAGTGCTGAGGGAGTGCCTCACTGTCGGAGGGTCAGTGCTGAGGGAGTGAGTACTGTCGGAGTGTCAGTGTTGAGGGAATGCCATACTGTCAGAGGGTCAGTGCTGAGGGAATGGCGCACTGTCGGAGTGTCAGTGCTGAGGGAGTGCCGCACTGTCGGAGGATCAGTGCTAAGGGAGCGGGCACTGTCGGAGGGTCAGTACTGAGAGAGTGCCGCACTGTCGGAGGGTCAGTGCTGAGTGAGTGCCGCACTGTCAGAGGGTCAGTGCTGAGGGAGTGCGCACTGTTGGAGGGTCTGTACTGATGGAGTGACGCACTGTCGGAGGGTCAGTGCTGATGGAGTGACGCACTGTCAGAGGGTCAGTGCTGAGGGAGCGGGCACTGTCGGAAGGTCAGTGCTGAGGGAGTGCCGCACTGTCGGAGGCTCAGTGCTGAGGGAGTGACGCACTGTTGGAGGGTCAGTGCTGAGGGAGTGGTCACTGTCGGAGGGTCAGTGCTGAGGGAGAGGGCACTGTCGGACGGTCAGTGCTGAGGGAGTGGGCACTGTCGGAGGGTCAGTGCTGAGGGAGCGCCGCACTGTCGGAGGGTCAGTGCTGAGGGAGTGCCGTACTGTCGGAGGTCAGTGCTGAGGGAGTGGGCACTGACGGAGGGTCAGTGCTGAGGGAGCGCCGCACTGTCAGAGGGTCAGTGCTGAGGGAGCGCCGCACTGTCGGAGGGTCAGTGTTGAGGGAATGCCGCACTGTCGGAGGGTCAGTGCTGAGGGAGAGGGCACTGTCGGAAGGTCAGTGCTGAGGGAATGCCGCACTGTCAGAGGGTCAGTGCTGAGAGAATGCCGCACTGTCGGAGGGTCACTGTTGAGGGAATGCCGCACTGTCGGAGGGTCAGTGCTGAGGGAGTGCCGCACTGTCGGAGGGTCAGTGCTGAGGGAGTGCCGAACTGTCGGAGGGTCAGTGCTGAGGGAGTGGGCACTGTTGGAGGGTCAGTGCTGAGGGAGTGCCGCACTGTCGGAGGGTCAGTGCTGAGGGAGTGCCGCACTGTCGGAGGGTCAGTGCTGAGGGAGTGGTCACTGTCGGAGGGTCAGTGCTGAGGGAGTGCCGCACTGTCGGAGGGTCAGTGCTGAGGGAGTGCCGCACTGTCGGAGGGTCAGTGCTGAGGGAGTGCCGCACTGTTGGAGGGTCAGTGCTGAGGGAGTGGGCACTGTTGGAGGGTCTGTACTGATGGAGTGACGCACTGTCGGAGGGTCAGTGCTGATGGAGTGACGCACTGTTGGAGGGTCAGTGCTGAGGGAGTGGTCACTGTCGGAGGGTCAGTGCTGAGGCAGTGCCGCACTGTCGGAGGGTCAGTGCTGAGGGAGTGCCGCACTGTCGGAGGGTCAGTGCTGAGGGAGTGCCGCACTGTCAGACGGTCAGTGCTGAGGGAGTGGGCACTGTCGGAGGGTCAGTGCTGAGGGAGCGCCGCACTGTCGAAGGGTCAGTGCTGAGGGAGTGGGCAATGTCGGAGGGTCAGTGCTGAGGGAATGCCACACTGTCAGAGGCTCAGTGCTGAGAGAGTGGGCACTGTAGGAGGGTCAGTGCTGAGAGAGTGTGCACTGTCGGAGGGTCAGTGCTGAGGGAGTGCCGCACTGTCAGAGGGTCAGTGCTGAGGGAATGCCGCACTGTCGGAGGGTCAGTGTTGAGGGAATGCCGCACTGTCGGATGGTCAGTGCTGAGGGAGCGCCGCACTGTCGCAGGGTCAGTGCTGAGGGAATGCCGCACTGTCGGAGGGTCAGTGCTGAGGGAGTGCCGCACTGTCGGAGGGTCAGTGCTGATGGAGTGACGCACTGTCGGAGGGTCAGTGCTGAGGGAGTGGGCACTGTTGGAGGGTCAGTGCTGAGGGAGTGCCGCACTGTCGGAGGGTCAGTGCTGAGGGAGTGCCGCACTGTCGGAGGGTCAGTGCTGAGGGAGTGGTCACTGTCGGAGGGTCAGTGCTGAGTGAGTGCCGCACTGTCGGAGGGTCAGTGCTGAGGGAGTGCCGCACTGTCGGAGGGTCAGTGCTGAGGGAGTGCCGCACTGTTGGAGGGTCAGTGCTGAGGGTGTGGGCACTGTTGGAGGGTCTGTACTGATGGAGTGACGCACTGTCGGAGGGTCAGTGCTGATGGAGTGACGCACTGTTGGAGGGTCAGTGCTGAGGGAGTGGTCACTGTCGGAGGGTCAGTGCTGAGGCAGTGCCGCACTGTCGGAGGGTCAGTGCTGAGGGAGTGCCGCACTGTTGGAGGGTCAGTGCTGAGGGAGTGCCGCACTGTCGGACGGTCAGTGCTGAGGGAGTGGGCACTGTCGGAGGGTCAGTGCTGAGGGAGCGCCGCACTGTCGAAGGGTCAGTGCTGAGGGAGTGGGCAATGTCGGAGGGTCAGTGCTGAGGGAATGCCACACTGTCAGAGGCTCAGTGCTGAGAGAGTGGGCACTGTAGGAGGGTCAGTGCTGAGAGAGTGGGCACTGTCGCAGGGTCAGTGCTGAGGGAGTGCCGCACTGTCAGAGGGTCAGTGCTGAGGGAATGCTGCACTGTCGGAGGGTCAGTGCTGAGGGAATGCCGCACTGTCGGAGGGTCAGTGCTGAGGGAGTGCCGCACTGTCGGAGGGTCAGTGCTGATGGAGTGACGCACTGTTGGAGGGTCAGTGCTGAGGGAGTGGTCACTGTCGGAGGGTCAGTGCTGAGGCAGTGCCGCACTGTCGGAGGGTCAGTGCTGAGGGAGTGCCGCACTGTTGGAGGGTCAGTGCTGAGGGAGTGCCGCACTGTCGGATGGTCAGTGCTGAGGGAGTGCCGCACTGTCGGACGGTCAGTGCTGAGGGAGTGGGCAATGTCGGAGGGTCAGTGCTGAGGGAGTGCCGCACTGTCAGATGCTCAGTGCTGAGGGAGTGCCACACTATCGGAGGGTCAGTGCTGAGGGAGTGGGCACTGTTGGAGGGTCAGTGCTGAGGGAGCGCCGCACTGTCGGAGAGTCTGCGCTGAGGGAGTGGGCAATGTCGGAGGGTCAGTGCTGAGGGAATGCCACACTGTCACAGGCTCAGTGCTGAGAGAGTGGGCACTGTAGGAGGGTCAGTGCTGAGGGAGTGGGCATTGTCGGAGGGTCAGTGCTGAGGGAATGCCGCACTGTCAGAGGGTCAGTGCTGAGGGAATGCCGCACTGTCGGAGGGTCAGTGTTGAGGGAATGCCGCACTGTCGGAGGGTCAGTGCTGAGGGAATGCCGCACTGTCGGAGGGTCAATGCTGAGGGAATGCCGCACTGTCGGAGGGTCAGTGCTGAGGGAGTGCCGAACTGTCGGAGGGTCAGTGCTGAGGGAATGCCGCACTGTCGGAGGGTCAGTGCTGAGGGAGTGCCGAACTGTCGGAGGGTCAGTGCTGAGGGAGTGCCGAACTGTCGGAGGGTCAGTGCTGAGGGAGTGCCGAACTGTCGGAGGGTCAGTGCTGAGGGAGTGGGCACTGTCGGAGGGTCAGTGCTGAGGGAGTGGGCACTGTCGGAGGGTCAGTGCTGAGGGAGCGCCGCACTGTCGGAGGCTCAGTGCTGAGGGAGTGCGCACTATCGGAGGGTCAGTGTTGAGGGAATGCCGCACTGTTGGAGGGTCAGTGCTGAGGGAGTGCCGCACTGTCGGACGGTCAGTGCTGAGGGAATGCCGCACTGTCAGAGGGTCAGTGCTGAGGGAATGCCGCACTGTCGGAGGGTCAGTGTTGAGGGAATGCCGCACTGTTGGAGGGTCAGTGCTGAGGGAGTGCCGCACTGTCGGAGGGTCAGCACTGAGGGAGTGCCGCACTGTCGGAGGGTCAGTGTTGAGGGAATGCCGCACTGTCGGACGGTCAGTGCTGAGGGAGTGGGCACTGTCGGAGGGTCAGTGCTGAGGGAGCGCCGCACTGTCGAAGGGTCAGTGCTGAGGGAGTGGGCAATGTCGGAGGGTCAGTGCTGAGGGAATGCCACACTGTCAGAGGCTCAGTGCTGAGAGAGTGGGCACTGTAGGAGGGTCAGTGCTGAGAGAGTGGGCACTGTCGGAGGGTCAGTGCTGAGGGAGTGCCGCACTGTCAGAGGGTCAGTGCTGAGGGAATGCCGCACTGTCGGAGGGTCAGTGTTGAGGGAATGCCGCACTGTCGGATGGTCAGTGCTGAGGGAGCGCCGCACTGTCGCAGGGTCAGTGCTGAGGGAATGCCGCACTGTCGGAGGGTCAGTGCTGAGGGAGTGCCGCACTGTCGGAGGGTCAGTGCTGATGGAGTGACGCACTGTCGGAGGGTCAGTGCTGAGGGAGTGGGCACTGTTGGAGGGTCAGTGCTGAGGGAGTGCCGCACTGTCGGAGGGTCAGTGCTGAGGGAGTGCCGCACTGTCGGAGGGTCAGTGCTGAGGGAGTGGTCACTGTCGGAGGGTCAGTGCTGAGGGAGTGCCGCACTGTCGGAGGGTCAGTGCTGAGGGAGTGCCGCACTGTCGGAGGGTCAGTGCTGAGGGAGTGCCGCACTGTTGGAGGGTCAGTGCTGAGGGAGTGGGCACTGTTGGAGGGTCTGTACTGATGGAGTGACGCACTGTCGGAGGGTCAGTGCTGATGGAGTGACGCACTGTTGGAGGGTCAGTGCTGAGGGAGTGGTCACTGTCGGAGGGTCAGTGCTGAGGCAGTGCCGCACTGTCGGAGGGTCAGTGCTGAGGGAGTGCCGCACTGTCGGAGGGTCAGTGCTGAGGGAGTGCCGCACTGTTGGACGGTCAGTGCTGAGGGAGTGGGCACTGTCGGAGGGTCAGTGCTGAGGGAGCGCCGCACTGTCGAAGGGTCAGTGCTGAGGGAGTGGGCAATGTCGGAGGGTCAGTGCTGAGGGAATGCCACACTGTCAGAGGCTCAGTGCTGAGAGAGTGGGCACTGTAGGAGGGTCAGTGCTGAGAGAGTGGGCACTGTCGGAGGGTCAGTGCTGAGGGAGTGCCGCACTGTCAGAGGGTCAGTGCTGAGGGAATGCCGCACTGTCGGAGGGTCAGTGTTGAGGGAATGCCGCACTGTCGGATGGTCAGTGCTGAGGGAGCGCCGCACTGTCGCAGGGTCAGTGCTGAGGGAATGCCGCACTGTCGGAGGGTCAGTGCTGAGGGAGTGCCGCACTGTCGGAGGGTCAGTGCTGATGGAGTGACGCACTGTTGGAGGGTCAGTGCTGAGGGAGTGGTCACTGTCGGAGGGTCAGTGCTGAGGCAGTGCCGCACTGTCGGAGGGTCAGTGCTGAGGGAGTGCCGCACTGTTGGAGGGTCAGTGCTGAGGGAGTGCCGCACTGTCGGATGGTCAGTGCTCAGGGAGTGCCGCACTGTCGGACGGTCAGTGCTGAGGGAGTGCCGCACTGTCGGAGGGTCAGTGCTGAGGGAGTGCCGAACTGTCGGAGGGTCAGTGCTGAGGGAGTGGGCACTGTTGGAGGGTCAGTGCTGAGGGAGTGCCGCACTGTCGGATGGTCAGTGCTGAGGGAGTGCCGCACTGTCGGAGGGTCAGTGCTGAGGGAGTGGTCACTGTCGGAGGGTCAGTGCTGAGGGAGTGCCGCACTGTCGGAGGGTCACTGCTGAGGGAGAGCCGCACTGTCGGAGGGTCAGTGCTGAGGGAGTGCCGCACTGTTGGAGGGTCAGTGCTGAGGGAGTGGGCACTGTTGGAGGGTCTGTACTGATGGAGTGACGCACTGTCGGAGGGTCAGTGCTGATGGAGTGACGCACTGTTGGAGGGTCAGTGCTGAGGGAGTGACGCACTGTCGGAGGGTCAGTGCTGAGGCAGTGCCGCACTGTCGGAGGGTCAGTGCTGAGGGAGTGCCGCACTGTCGGAGGGTCAGTGCTGAGGGAGTGGTCACTGTCGGAGGGTCAGTGCTGAGGGAGTGCCGCACTGTCGGAGGGTCAGTGCTGAGGGAGTGCCGCACTGTCGGAGGGTCAGTGCTGAGGGAGTGCCGCACTGTTGGAGGGTCAGTGCTGAGGGAGTGGGCACTGTTGGAGGGTCTGTACTGATGGAGTGACGCACTGTCGGAGGGTCAGTGCTGATGGAGTGACGCACTGTTGGAGGGTCAGTGCTGAGGGAGTGGTCACTGTCGGAGGGTCAGTGCTGAGGCAGTGCCGCACTGTCGGAGGGTCAGTGCTGAGGGAGTGCCGCACTGTCGGAGGGTCAGTGCTGAGGGAGTGCCGCACTGTTGGACGGTCAGTGCTGAGGGAGTGGGCACTGTCGGAGGGTCAGTGCTGAGGGAGCGCCGCACTGTCGAAGGGTCAGTGCTGAGGGAGTGGGCAATGTCGGAGGGTCAGTGCTGAGGGAATGCCACACTGTCAGAGGCTCAGTGCTGAGAGAGTGGGCACTGTAGGAGGGTCAGTGCTGAGAGAGTGGGCACTGTCGCAGGGTCAGTGCTGAGGGAGTGCCGCACTGTCAGAGGGTCAGTGCTGAGGGAATGCTGCACTGTCGGAGGGTCAGTGCTGAGGGAATGCCGCACTGTCGGAGGGTCAGTGCTGAGGGAGTGCCGCACTGTCGGAGGGTCAGTGCTGATGGAGTGACGCACTGTTGGAGGGTCAGTGCTGAGGGAGTGGTCACTGTCGGAGGGTCAGTGCTGAGGCAGTGCCGCACTGTCGGAGGGTCAGTGCTGAGGGAGTGCCGCACTGTTGGAGGGTCAGTGCTGAGGGAGTGCCGCACTGTCGGATGGTCAGTGCTGAGGGAGTGCCGCACTGTCGGACGGTCAGTGCTGAGGGAGTGGGCAATGTCGGAGGGTCAGTGCTGAGGGAGTGCCGCACTGTCAGATGCTCAGTGCTGAGGGAGTGCCACACTATCGGAGGGTCAGTGCTGAGGGAGTGGGCACTGTTGGAGGGTCAGTGCTGAGGGAGCGCCGCACTGTCGGAGAGTCTGCGCTGAGGGAGTGGGCAATGTCGGAGGGTCAGTGCTGAGGGAATGCCACACTGTCACAGGCTCAGTGCTGAGAGAGTGGGCACTGTAGGAGGGTCAGTGCTGAGGGAGTGGGCATTGTCGGAGGGTCAGTGCTGAGGGAATGCCGCACTGTCAGAGGGTCAGTGCTGAGGGAATGCCGCACTGTCGGAGGGTCAGTGTTGAGGGAATGCCGCACTGTCGGAGGGTCAGTGCTGAGGGAATGCCGCACTGTCGGAGGGTCAATGCTGAGGGAATGCCGCACTGTCGGAGGGTCAGTGCTGAGGGAGTGCCGAACTGTCGGAGGGTCAGTGCTGAGGGAATGCCGCACTGTCGGAGGGTCAGTGCTGAGGGAGTGCCGAACTGTCGGAGGGTCAGTGCTGAGGGAGTGCCGAACTGTCGGAGGGTCAGTGCTGAGGGAGTGCCGAACTGTCGGAGGGTCAGTGCTGAGGGAGTGGGCACTGTCGGAGGGTCAGTGCTGAGGGAGTGGGCACTGTCGGAGGGTCAGTGCTGAGGGAGCGCCGCACTGTCGGAGGCTCAGTGCTGAGGGAGTGCGCACTATCGGAGGGTCAGTGTTGAGGGAATGCCGCACTGTTGGAGGGTCAGTGCTGAGGGAGTGCCGCACTGTCGGACGGTCAGTGCTGAGGGAATGCCGCACTGTCAGAGGGTCAGTGCTGAGGGAATGCCGCACTGTCGGAGGGTCAGTGTTGAGGGAATGCCGCACTGTTGGAGGGTCAGTGCTGAGGGAGTGCCGCACTGTCGGAGGGTCAGCACTGAGGGAGTGCCGCACTGTCGGAGGGTCAGTGTTGAGGGAATGCCGCACTGTCGGACGGTCAGTGCTGAGGGAGTGGGCACTGTCGGAGGGTCAGTGCTGAGGGAGCGCCGCACTGTCGAAGGGTCAGTGCTGAGGGAGTGGGCAATGTCGGAGGGTCAGTGCTGAGGGAATGCCACACTGTCAGAGGCTCAGTGCTGAGAGAGTGGGCACTGTAGGAGGGTCAGTGCTGAGAGAGTGGGCACTGTCGGAGGGTCAGTGCTGAGGGAGTGCCGCACTGTCAGAGGGTCAGTGCTGAGGGAATGCCGCACTGTCGGAGGGTCAGTGTTGAGGGAATGCCGCACTGTCGGATGGTCAGTGCTGAGGGAGCGCCGCACTGTCGCAGGGTCAGTGCTGAGGGAATGCCGCACTGTCGGAGGGTCAGTGCTGAGGGAGTGCCGCACTGTCGGAGGGTCAGTGCTGATGGAGTGACGCACTGTCGGAGGGTCAGTGCTGAGGGAGTGGGCACTGTTGGAGGGTCAGTGCTGAGGGAGTGCCGCACTGTCGGAGGGTCAGTGCTGAGGGAGTGCCGCACTGTCGGAGGGTCAGTGCTGAGGGAGTGGTCACTGTCGGAGGGTCAGTGCTGAGGGAGTGCCGCACTGTCGGAGGGTCACTGCTGAGGGAGTGCCGCACTGTCGGAGGGTCAGTGCTGAGGGAGTGCCGCACTGTTGGAGGGTCAGTGCTGAGGGAGTGGGCACTGTTGGAGGGTCTGTACTGATGGAGTGACGCACTGTTGGAGGGTCAGTGCTGAGGCAGTGCCGCACTGTCGGAGGGTCAGTGCTGAGGGAGTGCCGCACTGTCGGAGGGTCAGTGCTGAGGGAGTGCCGCACTGTCGGACGGTCAGTGCTGAGGGAGTGGGCACTGTCGGAGGGTCAGTGCTGAGGGAGCGCCGCACTGTCGAAGGGTCAGTGCTGAGGGAGTGGGCAATGTCGGAGGGTCAGTGCTGAGGGAATGCCACACTGTCAGAGGCTCAGTGCTGAGAGAGTGGGCACTGTAGGAGGGTCAGTGCTGAGAGAGTGGGCACTGTCGGAGGGTCAGTGCTGAGGGAGTGCCGCACTGTCAGAGGGTCAGTGCTGAGGGAATGCCGCACTGTCGGAGGGTCAGTGTTGAGGGAATGCCGCACTGTCGGATGGTCAGTGCTGAGGGAGCGCCGCACTGTCGCAGGGTCAGTGCTGAGGGAATGCCGCACTGTCGGAGGGTCAGTGCTGAGGGAGTGCCGCACTGTCGGAGGGTCAGTGCTGATGGAGTGACGCACTGTTGGAGGGTCAGTGCTGAGGGAGTGGTCACTGTCGGAGGGTCAGTGCTGAGGCAGTGCCGCACTGTCGGAGGGTCAGTGCTGAGGGAGTGCCGCACTGTTGGAGGGTCAGTGCTGAGGGAGTGCCGCACTGTCGGATGGTCAGTGCTCAGGGAGTGCCGCACTGTCGGACGGTCAGTGCTGAGGGAGTGCCGCACTGTCGGAGGGTCAGTGCTGAGGGAGTGCCGAACTGTCGGAGGGTCAGTGCTGAGGGAGTGGGCACTGTTGGAGGGTCAGTGCTGAGGGAGTGCCGCACTGTCGAATGGTCAGTGCTGAGGGAGTGCCGCACTGTCGGAGGGTCAGTGCTGAGGGAGTGGTCACTGTCGGAGGGTCAGTGCTGAGGGAGTGCCGCACTGTCGGAGGGTCACTGCTGAGGGAGAGCCGCACTGTCGGAGGGTCAGTGCTGAGGGAGTGCCGCACTGTTGGAGGGTCAGTGCTGAGGGAGTGGGCACTGTTGGAGGGTCTGTACTGATGGAGTGACGCACTGTCGGAGGGTCAGTGCTGATGGAGTGACGCACTGTTGGAGGGTCAGTGCTGAGGGAGTGACGCACTGTCGGAGGGTCAGTGCTGAGGCAGTGCCGCACTGTCGGAGGGTCAGTGCTGAGGGAGTGCCGCACTGTCGGAGGGTCAGTGCTGAGGGAGTGCCGCACTGTCGGACGGTCAGTGCTGAGGGAGTGGTCACTGTCGGAGGGTCAGTGCTGAGGGAGTGCCGCACTGTCGGAGGGTCAGTGCTGAGGGAGTGCCGCACTGTCGGAGGGTCAGTGCTGAGGGAGTGCCGCACTGTTGGAGGGTCAGTGCTGAGGGAGTGGGCACTGTTGGAGTGTCTGTACTGATGGAGTGACGCACTGTCGGAGGGTCAGTGCTGATGGAGTGACGCACTGTTGGAGGGTCAGTGCTGAGGGAGTGGTCACTGTCGGAGGGTCAGTGCTGAGGCAGTGCCGCACTGTCGGAGGGTCAGTGCTGAGGGAGTGCCGCACTGTCGGAGGGTCAGTGCTGAGGGAGTGCCGCACTGTCGGACGGTCAGTGCTGAGGGAGTGGGCACTGTCGGAGGGTCAGTGCTGAGGGAGCGCCGCACTGTCGAAGGGTCAGTGCTGAGGGAGTGGGCAATGTCGGAGGGTCAGTGCTGAGGGAATGCCACACTGTCAGAGGCTCAGTGCTGAGAGAGTGGGCACTGTAGGAGGGTCAGTGCTGAGAGAGTGGGCACTGTCGGAGGGTCAGTGCTGAGGGAGTGCCGCACTGTCAGAGGGTCAGTGCTGAGGGAATGCCGCACTGTCGGAGGGTCAGTGTTGAGGGAATGCCGCACTGTCGGATGGTCAGTGCTGAGGGAGCGCCGCACTGTCGCAGGGTCAGTGCTGAGGGAATGCCGCACTGTCGGAGGGTCAGTGCTGAGGGAGTGCCGCACTGTCGGAGGGTCAGTGCTGATGGAGTGATGCACTGTCGGAGGGTCAGTGCTGAGGGAGTGGGCACTGTTGGAGGGTCAGTGCTGAGGGAGTGCCGCACTGTCGGAGGGTCAGTGCTGAGGGAGTGCCGCACTGTCGGAGGGTCAGTGCTGAGGGAGTGGTCACTGTCGGAGGGTCAGTGCTGAGGGAGTGCCGCACTGTCGGAGGGTCAGTGCTGAGGGAGTGCCGCACTGTCGGAGGGTCAGTGCTGAGGGAGTGCCGCACTGTTGGAGGGTCAGTGCTGAGGGAGTGGGCACTGTTGGAGGGTCTGTACTGATGGAGTGACGCACTGTCGGAGGGTCAGTGCTGATGGAGTGACGCACTGTTGGAGGGTCAGTGCTGAGGGAGTGGTCACTGTCGGAGGGTCAGTGCTGAGGCAGTGCCGCACTGTCGGAGGGTCAGTGCTGAGGGAGTGCCGCACTGTCGGAGGGTCAGTGCTGAGGGAGTGCCGCACTGTCGGACGGTCAGTGCTGAGGGAGTGGGCACTGTCGGAGGGTCAGTGCTGAGGGAGCGCCGCACTGTCGAAGGGTCAGTGCTGAGGGAGTGGGCAATGTCGGAGGGTCAGTGCTGAGGGAATGCCACACTGTCAGAGGCTCAGTGCTGAGAGAGTGGGCACTGTAGGAGGGTCAGTGCTGAGAGAGTGGGCACTGTCGGAGGGTCAGTGCTGAGGGAGTGCCGCACTGTCAGAGGGTCAGTGCTGAGGGAATGCCGCACTGTCGGAGGGTCAGTGTTGAGGGAATGCCGCACTGTCGGATGGTCAGTGCTGAGGGAGCGCCGCACTGTCGCAGGGTCAGTGCTGAGGGAATGCCGCACTGTCGGAGGGTCAGTGCTGAGGGAGTGCCGCACTGTCGGAGGGTCAGTGCTGATGGAGTGACGCACTGTTGGAGGGTCAGTGCTGAGGGAGTGGTCACTGTCGGAGGGTCAGTGCTGAGGCAGTGCCGCACTGTCGGAGGGTCAGTGCTGAGGGAGTGCCGCACTGTTGGAGGGTCAGTGCTGAGGGAGTGCCGCACTGTCGGATGGTCAGTGCTGAGGGAGTGCCGCACTGTCGGACGGTCAGTGCTGAGGGAGTGGGCAATGTCGGAGGGTCAGTGCTGAGGGAGTGCCGCACTGTCAGAGGCTCAGTGCTGAGGGAGCGCCACACTATCGGAGGGTCAGTGCTGAGGGTGTGGGCACTGTTGGAGGGTCAGTGCTGAGGGAGCGCCGCACTGTCGGAGAGTCTGCGCTGAGGGAGTGGGCAATGTCGGAGGGTCAGTGCTGAGGGAATGCCACACTGTCACAGGCTCAGTGCTGAGAGAGTGGGCACTGTAGGAGGGTCAGTGCTGAGGGAGTGGGCATTGTCGGAGGGTCAGTGCTGAGGGAATGCCGCACTGTCAGAGGGTCAGTGCTGAGGGAATGCCGCACTGTCGGAAGGTCAGTGTTGAGGGAATGCCGCACTGTCGGAGGGTCAGTGCTGAGGGAATGCCGCACTGTCGGAGGGTCAGTGCTGAGGGAATGCCGCACTGTCGGAGGGTCAGTGCTGAGGGAGTGCCGAACTGTCGGAGGGTCAGTGCTGAGGGAGTGCCGAACTGTCGGAGGGTCAGTGCTGAGGGAGTGCCGAACTGTCGGAGGGTCAGTGCTGAGGGAGTGGGCACTGTCGGAGGGTCAGTGCTGAGGGAGTGGGCACTGTCGGAGGGTCAGTGCTGAGGGAGCGCCGCACTGTCGGAGGCTCAATGCTGAGGGAGTGCGCACTATCGGAGGGTCAGTGCTGAGGGAGTGGGCACTGCTGGAGGGTCTGTACTGATGGAGTGACGCACTGTCGGAGGGTCAGTGCTGATGGAGTGACGCACTGTTGGAGGGTCACTGCTGAGGGAGTGGTCACTGTCGGAGGGTCAGTGCTGAGGGAGAGGGCACTGTCGGACGGTCAGTGCTAAGGGAGTGGGCACTGTCGGAGGGTCAGTGCTGAGGGAGCGCCGCACTGTCAGAGGCTCAGTGCTGAGGGAATGCCGCACTGTCGGAGGGTCAGTGTTGAGGGAATGCCGTACTGTCGGAGGGTCAGTGCTGAGGGAGTGGGCACTGTCGGAGTGTCAGTGCTGAGGGAATGCCGCACTGTCAGAGGGTCAGTGCTGAGGGAATGCCGCACTGTCGGAGGGTCAGTGTTGAGGGAATGCCGCACTGTCGGAGGGTCAGCACTGAGGGAGTGCCGCACTGTCGGAGGGTCAGTACTGAGAGAGTGCCGCACTGTCGGAGGGTCATTGCTGAGGGAGTGCCGCACTGTCGGAGGGTCAGTGCTGAGGGAGTGCCGAACTGTCGGAGGGTCAGTGCTGAGGGAGTGCCGCACTGTTGGAGGGTCAGTGCTGAGGGAGTGCCGCACTGTCGGAGGGTCAGTGCTGAGGGAGTGGGCACTGTCGGAGGGTCAGTGCTGAGGCAGTGCTGCACTGTCGGAGGGTCAGTGCTGAGGGAGTGCCGCACTGTCGGAGGGTCAGTGCTGAAGGAGTGCCGCACTGTCGGATGGTCAGTGCTGAGGGAGTGCCGCACTGTCGGACGGTCAGTGCTGAGGGAGTGGGCAATGTCGGAGTGTCAGTGCTGAGGGAGTGCCGCACTGTCAGAGGCTCAGTGCTGAGGGAGCGGGGGCACAATCGGAGGGTCAGTGCTGAGGGAGTGGGCACTGTTGGAGGGTCTGTACTGATGGATTGACGCACTGTCGGAGGGTCAGTGCTGAGGCAGTGCCGCACTGTCGGAGGGTCAGTGCTGAGGGAGTGCCGCACTGTTGGAGGGTCAGTGCTGAGGGAGCACCGCACTGTCGGAGAGTCTGCGCTGAGGGAGTGGGCAATGTCGGAGGGTCAGTGCTGAGGGAATGCCACACTGTCAGAGGCTCAGTGCTGAGAGAGTGGGCACTGCAGGAGGGTCAGTGCTGAGGGAGTGGGCATTGTCGGAGGGTCAGTGCTGAGGGAGTGGGCACTGTCACAGGGTCAGTGCTGAGGGAGTGCCTCACTGTCGGAGGGTCAGTGCTGAGGGAGTGAGTACTGTCGGAGTGTCAGTGTTGAGGGAATGCCATACTGTCAGAGGGTCAGTGCTGAGGGAATGGCGCACTGTCGGAGTGTCAGTGCTGAGGGAGTGCCGCACTGTCGGAGGGTCAGTGCTAAGGGAGCGGGCACTGTCGGAGGGTCAGTACTGAGAGAGTGCCCCACTGTCGGAGGGTCAGTGCTGAGTGAGTGCCGCACTGTCAGAGGGTCAGTGCTGAGGGAGTGCGCACTGTTGGAGGGTCTGTACTGATGGAGTGACGCACTGTCGGAGGGTCAGTGCTGATGGAGTGACGCACTGTCAGAGGGTCAGTGCTGAGGGAGCGGGCACTGTCGGAAGGTCAGTGCTGAGGGAGTGCCGCACTGTCGGAGTGTCAGTGCTGAGGGAGTGACGCACTGTTGGAGGGTCAGTGCTGAGGGAGTGGTCACTGTCGGAGGGTCAGTGCTGAGGGAGAGGGCACTGTCGGACGGTCAGTGCTGAGGGAGTGGGCACTGTCGGAGGGTCAGTGCTGAGGCAGTGCCGCACTGTCGGAGGGTCAGTGCTGAGGGAGTGCCGCACTGTTGGAGGGTCAGTGCTGAGGGAGCGCCGCACTGTCGGAGAGTCTGCGCTGAGGGAGTGGGCAATGTCGGAGGGTCAGTGCTGAGGGAATGCCACACTGTCAGAGGCTCAGTGCTGAGAGAGTGGGCACTGCAGGAGGGTCAGTGCTGAGGGAGTGGGCATTGTCGGAGGGTCAGTGCTGAGGGAGTGGGCACTGTCACAGGGTCAGTGCTGAGGGAGTGCCTCACTGTCGGAGGGTCAGTGCTGAGGGAGTGAGTACTGTCGGAGTGTCAGTGTTGAGGGAATGCCATACTGTCAGAGGGTCAGTGCTGAGGGAATGGCGCACTGTCGGAGTGTCAGTGCTGAGGGAGTGCCGCACTGTCGGAGGGTCAGTGCTAAGGGAGCGGGCACTGTCGGAGGGTCAGTACTGAGAGAGTGCCCCACTGTCGGAGGGTCAGTGCTGAGTGAGTGCCGCACTGTCAGAGGGTCAGTGCTGAGGGAGTGCGCACTGTTGGAGGGTCTGTACTGATGGAGTGACGCACTGTCGGAGGGTCAGTGCTGATGGAGTGACGCACTGTCAGAGGGTCAGTGCTGAGGGAGCGGGCACTGTCGGAAGGTCAGTGCTGAGGGAGTGCCGCACTGTCGGAGTGTCAGTGCTGAGGGAGTGACGCACTGTTGGAGGGTCAGTGCTGAGGGAGTGGTCACTGTCGGAGGGTCAGTGCTGAGGGAGAGGGCACTGTCGGACGGTCAGTGCTGAGGGAGTGGGCACTGTTGGAGGGTCAGTGCTGAGGGAGCGCCGCACTGTCGGAGGGTCAGTGCTGAGGGAGTGCCGTACTGTCGGACGGTCAGTGCTGAGGGAGTGGGCACTGTCGGAGGGTCAGTGCTGAGGGAGCGCCGCACTGTCGGAGAGTCTGCGCTGAGGGAGTGGGCAATGTCGGAGGGTCAGTGCTGAGGGAATGCCACACTGTCAGAGGCTCAGTGCTGAGGGAATGCCGCACTGTCGGAGGGTCAGTGTTGAGGGAATGCCGCACTGTCGGAGGGTCAGTGCTGAGGGAGTGGGCACTGTCGGAGGGTCAGTGCTGAGGGAATGCCGCACTGTCAGAGGGTCAGTGCTGAGAGAATGCCGCACTGTCGGAGGGTCAGTGTTGAGGGAATGCCGCACTGTCGGAGGCTCAGTGCTGAGGGAGTGCCGAACTGTCGGAGGGTCAGTGCTGAGGGAGTGGGCACTGTTGGAGGGTCAGTGCTGAGGGAGTGCCGCACTGTCGGAGGTCAGTGCTGAGGGAGTGCCGCACTGTCGGAGGGTCAGTGCTGAGGGAGTGGTCACTGTCGGAGGGTCAGTGCTGAGGGAGTGCCGCACTGTCGGAGGGTCAGTGCTGAGGGAGTGCCGCACTGTCGGAGGGTCAGTGCTGAGGGAGTGCCGCACTGTTGGAGGGTCAATGCTGAGGGAGTGGGCACTGTTGGAGGGTCTGTACTGATGGAGTGACGCACTGTCGGAGGGTCAGTGCTGATGGAGTGACGCACTGTTGGAGGGTCAGTGCTGAGGGAGTGGTCACTGTCGGAGGGTCAGTGCTGAGGGAGTGCCGCACTGTCGGAGGGTCAGTGCTGAGGGAGTGCCGCACTGTCGGACGGTCAGTGCTGAGGGAGTGGGCACTGTCGGAGGGTCAGTGCTGAGGGAGCGCCGCACTGTCGAAGGGTCAGTGCTGAGGGAGTGGGCAATGTCGGAGGGTCAGTGCTGAGGGAATGCCACACTGTCAGAGGCTCAGTGCTGAGAGAGTGGGCACTGTAGGAGGGTCAGTGGTGAGAGAGTGGGCACTGTCGGAGGGTCAGTGCTGAGGGAGTGCCGCACTGTCAGAGGGTCAGTGCTGAGGGAGTGCGCACTGTTGGAGGGTCTGTACTGATGGAGTGACGCACTGTCGGAGGGTCAGTGCTGATGGAGTGACGCACTGTCAGAGGGTCAGTGCTGAGGGAGCGGGCACTGTCGGAAGGTCAGTGCTGAGGGAGTGCCGCACTGTCGGAGTGTCAGTGCTGAGGGAGTGACGCACTGTTGGAGGGTCAGTGCTGAGGGAGTGGTCACTGTCGGAGGGTCAGTGCTGAGGGAGAGGGCACTGTCGGACGGTCAGTGCTGAGGGAGTGGGCACTGTTGGAGGGTCAGTGCTGAGGGAGCGCCGCACTGTCGGAGGGTCAGTGCTGAGGGAGTGCCGTACTGTCGGACGGTCAGTGCTGAGGGAGTGGGCACTGTCGGAGGGTCAGTGCTGAGGGAGCGCCGCACTGTCGGAGAGTCTGCGCTGAGGGAGTGGGCAATGTCGGAGGGTCAGTGCTGAGGGAATGCCACACTGTCAGAGGCTCAGTGCTGAGGGAATGCCGCACTGTCGGAGGGTCAGTGTTGAGGGAATGCCGCACTGTCGGAGGGTCAGTGCTGAGGGAGTGGGCACTGTCGGAGGGTCAGTGCTGAGGGAATGCCGCACTGTCAGAGGGTCAGTGCTGAGAGAATGCCGCACTGTCGGAGGGTCAGTGTTGAGGGAATGCCGCACTGTCGGAGGCTCAGTGCTGAGGGAGTGCCGAACTGTCGGAGGGTCAGTGCTGAGGGAGTGGGCACTGTTGGAGGGTCAGTGCTGAGGGAGTGCCGCACTGTCGGAGGGTCAGTGCTGAGGGAGTGCCGCACTGTCGGAGGGTCAGTGCTGAGGGAGTGGTCACTGTCGGAGGGTCAGTGCTGAGGGAGTGCCGCACTGTCGGAGGGTCAGTGCTGAGGGAGTGCCGCACTGTCGGAGGGTCAGTGCTGAGGGAGTGCCGCACTGTTGGAGGGTCAATGCTGAGGGAGTGGGCACTTTTGGAGGGTCTGTACTGATGGAGTGACGCACTGTCGGAGGGTCAGTGCTGATGGAGTGACGCACTGTTGGAGGGTCAGTGCTGAGGGAGTGGTCACTGTCGGAGGGTCAGTGCTGAGGGAGTGCCGCACTGTCGGAGGGTCAGTGCTGAGGGAGTGCCGCACTGTCGGACGGTCAGTGCTGAGGGAGTGGGCACTGTCGGAGGGTCAGTGCTGAGGGAGCGCCGCACTGTCGAAGGGTCAGTGCTGAGGGAGTGGGCAATGTCGGAGGGTCAGTGCTGAGGGAATGCCACACTGTCAGAGGCTCAGTGCTGAGAGAGTGGGCACTGTAGGAGGGTCAGTGGTGAGAGAGTGGGCACTGTCGGAGGGTCAGTGCTGAGGGAGTGCCGCACTGTCAGAGGGTCAGTGCTGAGGGAATGCCGCACTGTCGGAGGGTCAGTGTTGAGGGAATGCCGCACTGTCGGATGGTCAGTGCTGAGGGAGCGCCGCACTGTCGCAGGGTCAGTGCTGAGGGAATGCCGCACTGTCGGAGGGTCAGTGCTGAGGGAGTGCCGCACTGTCGGAGGGTCAGTGCTGATGGAGTGACGCACTGTTGGAGGGTCAGTGCTGAGGGAGTGGTCACTGTCGGAGGGTCAGTGCTGAGGCAGTGCCGCACTGTCGGAGGGTCCGTGCTGAGGGAGTGCCGCACTGTTGGAGGGTCAGTGCTGAGGGAGTGCCGCACTGTCGGATGGTCAGTGCTGAGGGTGTGCCGCACTGTCGGACGGTCAGTGCTGAGGGAGTGGGCAATGTCGGAGGGTCAGTGCTGAGGGAGTGCCGCACTGTCAGAGGCTCAGTGCTGAGGGAGTGCCACACTGTCGGAGGGTCAGTGCTGAGGGAGCGCCGCACTGTCGGAGAGTCTGCGCTGAGGGAGTGGGCAATGTCGGAGGGTCAGTGCTGAGGGAATGCCACACTGTCACAGGCTCAGTGCTGAGAGAGTGGGCACTGTAGGAGGGTCAGTGCTGAGGGAGTGGGCATTGTCGGAGGGTCAGTGCTGAGGGAATGCCGCACTGTCAGAGGGTCAGTGCTGAGGGAATGCCGCACTGTCGGAGGGTCAGTGTTGAGGGAATGCCGCACTGTCGGAGGGTCAGTGCTGAGGGAATGCCGCACTGTCGGAGGGTCAGTGCTGAGGGAATGCCGCACTGTCGGAGGGTCAGTGCTGAGGGAGTGCCGAACTGTCGGAGGGTCAGTGCTGAGGGAATGCCGCACTGTCGGAGGGTCAGTGCTGAGGGAGTGCCGAACTGTCGGAGGGTCAGTGCTGAGGGAGTGCCGAACTGTCGGAGGGTCAGTGCTGAGGGAGTGGGCACTGTCGGAGGGTCAGTGCTGAGGGAGTGGGCACTGTCGGAAGGTCAGTGCTGACGGAGTGCCGCACTGTCGGAGGCTCAGTGCTGAGGGAGTGCGCACTATCGGAGGGTCAGTGCTGAGGGAGTGGGCACTGTCGGAGGGTCAGTGCTGAGGGAGTGACACACTGTCGGAGGGTCAGTGCAGATGGAGTGACGCACTGTCGGAGGGTCAGTGCTGAGGGTGCACGGCACTGTCGGGGGGTCAGTGCTGAGGGAGTGCCGCACTGTTGGAGGGTCAGTGCTGAGGGAGTGGTCACTGTCGGAGGGTCAGTGCTGAGGCAGTGCCGCACTGTCGGAGGGTCAGTGCTGAGGGAGTGCCGCACTGTTGGAGGGTCAGTGCTGAGGGAGTGCCGCACTGTCGGAGGGTCAGTGCTGAGGGAGTGCCGCACTGTCGGACGGTCAGTGCTGAGGGAGTGGGCACTGTCGGAGGGTCAGTGCTGAGGGAGCGCCGCACTGTCGAAGAGTCAGTGCTGAGGGAGTGGGCAATGTCGGAGGGTCAGTGCTGAGGGAATGCCACACTGTCAGAGGCTCAGTGCTGAGAGAGTGGGCACTGTAGGAGGGTCAGTGCTGAGGGAGTGGGCACTGTCGGAGGGTCAGTGCTGAGGGAGTGCCGCACTGTCAGAGGGTCAGTGCTGAGGGAATGCCGCACTGTCGGAGGGTCAGTGTTGAGGGAATGCCGCACTGTCGGATGGTCAGTGCTGAGGGAGCGCCGCACTGTCGCAGGGTCAGTGCTGAGGGAATGCCGCACTGTCGGAGGGTCAGTGCTGAGGGAGTGCCGCACTGTCAGAGGGTCAGTGCTGAGGGAATGCCGCACTGTCGGAGGGTCAGTGCTGAGGGAGTGCCGCACTGTCGGAGGGTCAGTGCTGAGGCAGTGCTGCACTGTCGGAGGGTCAGTGCTGAGGGAGTGCCGCACTGTTGGAGGGTCAGTGCTGAGGGAGTGCCGCACTGTCGGAGGGTCAGTGCTGAGGGAGTGCCGCACTGTCGGACGGTCAGTGCTGAGGGAGTGGGCACTGTCGGAGGGTCAGTGCTGAGGGAGCGCCGCACTGTCGAAGAGTCAGTGCTGAGGGAGTGGGCAATGTCGGAGGGTCAGTGCTGAGGGAATGCCACACTGTCAGAGGCTCAGTGCTGAGAAAGTGGGCACTGTAGGAGGGTCAGTGCTGAGGGAGTGGGCACTGTCGGAGGGTCAGTGCTGAGGGAGTGCCGCACTGTCAGAGGGTCAGTGCTGAGGGAATGCCGCACTGTCGGTGGGTCAGTGTTGAGGGAATGCCGCACTGTCGGATGGTCAGTGCTGAGGGAGCGCCGCACTGTCGCAGGGTCAGTGCTGAGTGAATGCCGCACTGTCGGAGGGTCAGTGCTGAGGGAAAGCCGCACTGTCAGAGGGTCAGTGCTGAGGGAGTGAGTACTGTCGGAGTGTCAGTGCTGAGGGAGTGCCACACTGTCAGAGGGTCAGTGCTGAAGGAGCGCCGCACTGTCGGAGGGTCAGTGCTGAGGGAATGCCGCACTGTTGGAGGGTCAGTGCTGAGGGAGTGCCGCACTGTCGGAGGGTCAGTGCTGAGGGAGTGCCACACTGTCAGAGGCTCAGTGCTGAGTGAGTGCCATACTGTCGGAGGGTCAGTGCTGAGGGAGTGGGCACTGTCGGTGGGTCAGTGCTGAGGGAGTGGGCACTGTCACAGGGTCAGTGCTGAGGGAGTGCTGCACTGTCGGAGGGTCAGTGCTGAGGGAGTGGGCACTGTCACAGGGTCAGTGCTGAGGGAGTGCTGCACTGTCGGAGTGTCAGTGCTGAGGGAATGCCGCACTGTCGGAGTGTCAGTGCTGAGGGAGTGCCGCACTGTCGGAGGGTCAGTGCTGAGGGAGTGCCGCACTGTCGGAGTGTCAGTGCTGAGGGAGTGGGCACTGTCACAGGGTCAGTGCTGAGGGAGCGCCGCACTGTCGGAGGGTCAGTGCTGAGGGAGTGGGCACTGTCGGAGGGTCAGTGCTGAGGGAGTGCCGCACTGTCGGAGTGTCAGTGCTGAGGGAGTGCCGCACTGTCGGAGTGTCAGTGCTGAGGGAGTGCCGCACTGTCGGAGGGTCAGTGCTGAGGGAATGCCACACTGTCAGAGGGTCAGTGCTGAGGGAATGCCGCACTGTCGGAGTGTCAGTGCTGAGGGAGTGAGTACTGTCGGAGTGTCAGTGCTGAGGGAGTGCCACATTGTCAGAGGGTCAGTGCTGAGTGAGTGCCACACTGTCAGAGGGTCAGTGCTGAGGGAGTGGGCACTGTCGGTGGGTCAGTGCTGAGGGAGTGGGCACTGTCACAGGGTCAGTGCTGAGGGAGTGCTGCACTGTCGGACGGTCAGTGCTGAGGGATTGAGTACTGTCAGAGGGTCAGTGCTGAGGGAATGCCGCACTGTCGGAGGGTCAGTGCTGAGGGAGTGCCGCACTGTCAGAGGGTCAGTGCTGAGGGAATGGGCACTGTCGGTGGGTCAGTGCTGAGGGAGTGGGCACTGTCACAGGGTCAGTGCTGAGGGAGTGCTGCACTGTCGGAGGATCAGTGCTGAGGGAGTGAGTACTGTCGGAGTGTCAGTGCTGAGGGAGTGCCTCACTGTTGGAGGGTCAGTGCTGAGGGAGTGAGTACTGTCGGAGTGTCAGTGCTGAGGGAATGCCATAGTGTCAGAGGGTCAGTGCTGAAGGAATGCCGCACTGTCGGAGTTTCAGTGCTGAGGGAGTGCCGCACTGTCGGAGGGTCAGTACTGAGAGAGTACCGCACTGTCGGAGGGTCAGTACTGAGTGAGTGCCGCACTGTCGGAGGGTCAGTACTGAGAGAGTACCGCACTGTCGGAGGGTCAGTGCTGAGGGAGCGGGCACTGTCGGAGGGTCAGTGCTGATGGAGTGCCGCACTGTCGGAGGCTCAGTGCTGAGGGAGCGGGCACTGTCGGAAGGTCAGTGCTGAGGGAGTGCCGCACTGTCGGAGGCTCAGTGCTGAGGGAGTGCGCACTATCGGAGGGTCAGTGCTGAGGGAGTGGGCACTGTTGGAGGGTCTGTACTGATGGAGTGACGCACTGTCGGAGGGTCAGTGCTGATGGAGTGACGCACTGTCGGAGGGTCAGTGCTGAGGGTGCACCGCACTGTCGGGGGGTCAGTGCTGAGGGAGTGCCGCACTGTCGGAGGGTCAGTGCTGAGGGAATGCCACACTGTCAGAGGCTCAGTGCTGAGAGAGTGGGCACTGTAGGAGGGTCAGTGCTGAGGGAGTGGGCACTGTCGGAGGGTCAGTGCTGAGGGAATGCCGCACTGTCAGAGGGTCAGTGCTGAGGGAATGCCGCACTGTCGGAGGGTCAGTGTTGAGGGAATGCCGCACTGTCGGAGGGTCAGTGCTGAGGGAGTGCCGCACTGTCGCAGGGTCAGTGCTGAGGGAGTGGGCACTGTCGGAGGGTCAGTGCTGAGGGAGTGGGCACTGTCGCAGGGTCAGTGCTGAGGGAGTGCCGCACTGTCAGAGGGTCAGTGCTGAGGGAATGCCGCACTGTCGGAGGGTCAGTGCTGAGGGAGTGCCGCACTGTCGGAGGGTCAGTGCTGAGGGAGTGCCGCACTGTCGGAGGGTCAGTGCTGAGGGAATGCCGCACTGTCAGAGGGTCAGTGCTGAGGGAGTGCCACACTTTCAGAGGGTCAGTGCTGAAGGAGCGCCGCACTGTCGGAGGGTCAGTGCTGAGGGAATGCCGCACTGTTGGAGGGTCAGTGCTGAGGGAGTGCCGCACTGTCGGAGGGTCAGTGCTGAGGGTGTGAGTACTGTCGGAGTGTCAGTGCTGAGGGAGTGCCACACTGTCAGAGGGTCAGTGCTGAGTGAGTGCCATACTGTCGGAGGGTCAGTGCTGAGGGAGTGGGCACTGTCGGTGGGTCAGTGCTGAGGGAGTGGGCACTGTCACAGGGTCAATGCTGAGGGAGTGGGCACTGTCGGAGGGTCAGTGCTGAGGGAGCGCCGCACTGTCGGAGGGTCAGTGCTGAGGGAGCGCCGCACTGTCGGAGGATCAGTGCTGAGGGAGTGCCGCACTGTCGGAGGGTCAGTGCTGAGGGAATGCCGCACTGTCGGAGTGTCAGTGCTGAGGGAGTGCCGCACTGTCGGAGGGTCAGTGCTGAGGGAATGCCGCACTGTTGGAGGGTCAGTGCTGAGGGAGTGAGTACTGTCGGAGTGTCAGTGCTGAGGGAGTGGACACTGTCGGAGGGTCAGTGCTGAGGGAGTGCCACAGAGTCGGAGGGTCAGTGCTGAGGGAGTGGGCACTGTCGGAGGGTCAGTGCTGAGGGAGTGCCGCACTGTCGGAGGGTCAGTGCTGAGGGAGCGCCGCACTGTCGGAGGGTCAGTGCTGAGGGAGTGGGCACTGTTGGAGGGTCAGTGCTGAGGGAGTGGGCACTGTCGGAGGGTCAGTGCTGAGGGAGTGGGCACTGTCGTAGGGTCACTGCTGAGGGAGTGCCGCACTGTCGGAGGGTCAGTGCTGAGGGAGTGGGCACTGTCGGAGGGTCAGTGCTGATGGAGTGGGCACTGTCAGAGGGTCAGTTGTGAGGGAGTGGGCACTGTCGGAGGGTCAGTGCTGAGGGAGCGCCGCACTGTCGGAGGGTCAGTGCTGAGGGAGCACCGCACTGTCGGAAGGTCAGTGCTGAGGGAGTGGGCACTGTCGGAGGGTCAGTGCTGAGGGAGAGGGCACTGTCGGAGGGTCAGTGCTGAGGGAGTGGGCACTGTCGGAGGGTCAGTGCTGAGGGAGTGGGCACTGTCGGAGGGTCAGTGCTGAGGGAGTGGGCACTGTCGTAGGGTCACTGCTGAGGGAGTGCCGCACTGTCGGAGGGTCAGTGCTGAGGGAGTGGGCACTGTCGGAGGGTCAGTGCTGATGGAGTGGGCACTGTCAGAGGGTCAGTTGTGAGGGAGTGGGCACTGTCGGAGGGTCAGTGCTGAGGGAGCGCCGCACTGTCGGAGGGTCAGTGCTGAGGGAGCACCGCACTGTCGGAAGGTCAGTGCTGAGGGAGTGGGCACTGTCGGAGGGTCAGTGCTGAGGGAGTGGGCACTGTCGGAGGGTCAGTGCTGAGGGAGCGCCGCACTGTCGCAGGGTCAGTGCTGAGGGAGTGCCGCACTGTCAGAGGGTCAGTGCTGAGGGAATGCCGCACTGTCGGAGGGTCAGTGCTGAGGGAGTGCCGCACTGTCGGAGGGTCAGTGCTGAGGGAGTGCCGCACTGTCGGAGGGTCAGTGCTGAGGGAATGCCGCACTGTCAGAGGGTCAGTGCTGAGGGAGTGCCACACTTTCAGAGGGTCAGTGCTGAAGGAGCGCCGCACTGTCGGAGGGTCAGTGCTGAGGGAATGCCGCACTGTCGGAGGGTCAGTGCTGAGGGAGTGCCGCACTGTCGGAGGGTCAGTGCTGAGGGTGTGAGTACTGTCGGAGTGTCAGTGCTGAGGGAGTGCCACACTGTCAGAGGGTCAGTGCTGAGTGAGTGCCATACTGTCGGAGGGTCAGTGCTGAGGGAGTGGGCACTGTCGGTGGGTCAGTGCTGAGGGAGTGGGCTCTGTCACAGGGTCAGTGCTGAGGGAGTGGGCACTGTCGGAGGGTCAGTGCTGAGGGAGCGCCGCACTGTCGGAGGGTCAGTGCTGAGGGAGCGCCGCACTGTCGGAGGATCAGTGCTGAGGGAGTGCCACACTGTCGGAGGGTCAGTGCTGAGGGAATGCCGCACTGTCGGAGTGTCAGTGCTGAGGGAGTGCCGCACTGTTGGAGGGTCAGTGCTGAGGGAGTGAGTACTGTCGGAGTGTCAGTGCTGAGGGAGTGGACACTGTCGGAGGGTCAGTGCTGAGGGAGTGCCACAGAGTCGGAGGGTCAGTGCTGAGGGAGTGGGCACTGTCGGAGGGTCAGTGCTGAGGGAGTGCCGCACTGTCGGAGGGTCAGTGCTGAGGGAGCGCCGCACTGTCGGAGGGTCAGTGCTGAGGGAGTGGGCACTGTTGGAGGGTCAGTGCTGAGGGAGTGGGCACTGTCGGAGGGTCAGTGCTGAGGGAGTGGGCACTGTCGTAGGGTCACTGCTGAGGGAGTGCCGCACTGTCGGAGGGTCAGTGCTGAGGGAGTGCCGCACTGTCGGAGGGTCAGTGCTGAGGGAGTGGGCACTGTCAGAGGGTCAGTGCTGAGGGAGTGGGCACTGTCGGAGGGTCAGTGCTGAGGGAGCGCCGCACTGTCGGAGGGTCAGTGCTGAGGGAGCGCCACACTGTCGGAAGGTCAGTGCTGAGGGAGTGGGCACTGTCGGAGGGTCAGTGCTGAGGGAGTGGGCACTGTCGGAGGGTCAGTGCTGAGGGAGTGGGCACTGTCGGAGGGTCAGTGCTGAGGGAGTGCCGCACTGTCGGAGGGTCAGTGCTGAGGGAGTGGGCACTGTCAGAGGGTCAGTGCTGAGGGAGTGGGCACTCGGAAATGCGCACATCAACTGGCAGAGGTCTTCTCATAGGGTCATAGAGATGTACAGCATGGAAACAGACCCTTCGGTCCAACCCATCCATGCCGACCAGATATCCCAACCCATCTAGTCCCACCTGCCAGCACCCGGCCCATATCCCTCCAAACCCTTCCTATTCATATACCCATCCAAATGCCTCTTAAATGTTGCAATTGTACCAGCCTCCACCACTTCCTCTGGCAGCTCATTCCATACACGTACCACCCTCTGCGTGAAAACATTGCCCCTTCGGTCTCTTTTATATCTTTCCCCTCTCACCCTAAACCTATGCCCTCTAGTTCTGGACTCCCTCACCCCAGGGAAAAGACTTTGTCTCTTTACCCTATCCATGCCCCTCATGATTTTATAAACCTCTATAAGGTCACCCCTCAGCCTCCGACGCTCTAGGGAAAACAGCCCCAGCCTGTTCAGCCTCTCCCTGTAGCTCAAACCCTCCAACCCTAGTAACATCCTCGTAAATCTTTTCTGAACACTTTCAAGTTTCACAACATCTTTCCGATAGGAAGGAGACCAGAATTGCACGCAATATTCCAACAGTGGCCTAACCAATGTCCTGTACAGCCGCAACATGACCTCCCAACTCCTGTACTCAATACTCTGACCAATAAAGGAAAGCATACCAAACACCTTCTTCGCTATCCTATCTACCTGCGACTCCACTATGAACCTACACTCCCTAGGACCTTACCATTAAGTGTATAAGTCCTGCTAAGCTTTGCTTTCCCAAAATGCAGCACCTCGCATTTATCTGAATTAAACTCTATCTGCCACTTCTCAGCCCATTGGCCCATCTGGTCCAGATCCTGTTATAATCTGAGGTAACCCTCTTCGCTGTCCACTACACCTCCAATTTTGGTGTCATCTGCAAACTTACGAACTGTACCTCTTATGCTCACATCCAAAAGTAGAGGGCCCAGCACCGATCCTTGTGGCACTCCACTGGTCGCAGGCCTCCAGTCTGAAAAACAACCCTCCACCACCACCCTCTGTCTTCTACCTTTGAGCCAGCTCTGTATCCAAATGGTTAGTTCTCCCTGTATTCCATGAGATCTAACCTTGCTAACCAGTCTCCCATGGGGAACCTTGTCGAATGCCTTACTGAAGTCCATATAGATCACATCTACTGCTCTGTCCTCATCAATCGTCTTTGTTACTTCTTCAAAAAACTCAATCAAGTTTGTGAGACAAGATTTCCCACGCACAAAGCCATGTTGACTTTCCCTAATCAGTCCTTGTCTTTCCAAATACATGTACATCCTGTCCCTCAGGATTCCCTCCAACAACTTGCCCACCACCGAGGTCAGGCTCACTGGTCTATAGTTCCCTGGCTTGTCTTTACCGCCCTTCTTAAACAGTGGCACCACGTTTGCCAACCTCCAGTCTTCTGGCACCTCACCTGTGACTATCGATGATACAAATTCCTCAGTAAGAGGCCCAGCAATCACTTCCCTAGCTTCCCACAGAGTTCTCGGGTACACCCGATCAGGTCCTGGGGATTTATCCACCTTTATGGACATTTTGCAAGATGTCACCATCTATTTCCCTACAGTCTATATTTTCCATGTCCTTTTCCATAGTAAATACTGATGCAAAATACTCATTTAGTATCTCCCCCAATTTCTGTGGCTCCACACAAAGGCCGCCTTGCTGATCTTTGAGGGGCCCTATTCTCTCTCTAGTTACCCTTTTGTCCTTAATATATTTGTAAAACCCCTTTGGATTCTCCTTAATTCTATTTGCCAAAGCTATCTCATGTCCCAGTTTTGCCCTCCTGATTTCCCTCTTAAGTATACTTCTACTTCCTTTATACTCTTCTAAGGATTCTCTTGATCTATCCTGTCTGTACCTGACATATGCTTCTTTTTTTTAACCAAACCCTCAATTTCTCTAGTCATCCAGCATTCCCTATAACTACCAGCCTTTCCTTTCACCCTAACAAGAATATACTGTCACTGGACTCTTATCTCATTTTGAAGGCTTCTCATTTTTCCAGCCGTCTCTTTTCCTGTGAACATCTGTCCCCAATTAGCTTTTGAAAGTTCTTGCCTAATACCATCAAAATTTGCCTTCCTCCAATTTAGGACTTCAACTTTTAGATCTGGTCTATCCTTTTCCATCACTATTTTAAAACTGATAGAATTATGGTCGCTGGCCCCAAAATGCTCCCCCACTGACACCTCAGTCCCCTGTCCTGCCTTATTTCCCAAGAGTAGGCCAAGTTTTGCACCTTCTCTAGTAGGTACATCCACATACTGAATCAGAAAATTTTCCCGTACACACAAATTCCTCTCCATTTAAACCTTTAACACTATGGCAGTCCCAGTCTATGTTTGGAAAGTTAAAATCCCCTACCATAACCACCCTATTATTCTTATAGATAGCTGAGATCTCCTTACAAGTTTGTTTCTCAATTTCCCTCTGACTATTAGGGGGTCTATAATACAACCTCAATAAGGTGATCATCCCTTTCTTATTTCTCAGTTCCACCCAATAACTTCCCTGGATGTATTTCCGGGAATACCCTCCCTCAGCACAGCTGTAATGCTATCCCTTATCAAAAATGCCACTCACCCTCCTCTCTTGCCTCCCTTTCTATCCTTCCTGTAGCATTTGTATCCTGGAACATTAAGCTGCCAGTCCTGCCCATCCCTGAGCCATGTTTCTGTAATTGCTATGATATCCCAGTCCCATGTTCCTAACCATGCCCTGTGTTCATCTGCCTTCCCTGTTAGGCCCCTTGCATTGAAATAAATGCAGTTTAATTTATTAGTCCTACCTTGTCCCTGCCTGCCCTGACTGTTTCACTCACTTCTGTTCTCAGCTGTACCCGTCTCAGATCGATCTCTTTCCTTACTATCTCCCTGGGTCCCACCCCCCAACCCCCACCTTACTAGTTTAAATCCTCCCAAGCAGTTCTAGCAAATTTCCCTGCCGGTATATTAGTCCCCTTCCAATTTAGGTGCAATCCGTCCTTCTTGTACAGGTCACTTCTACCCCAAAAGAGATTCCAATGATCCAAAAATGTGAATCCTTCTCCCAGACACCAGCTCCTCAGCCATGCATTCATCTGCTCTATCCTCCGATTCCTGCCCTCACCAGCTCATAGCACTGGGAGTCATCCAGATATTACTACTCTTGAGGACCTCCTTTTTAAATTTCTCGGACATCTTCAACCCCTCCCTGCAGCGGGCCACTGTCCCTGACTGTTTCAGGAGGGCCAACATCATCCCTGTGCCTAAGGTGGCTCATGCAGCATGTCTCAATGACTACCGCCCAGTGGCCCTAACTTCGGTGGGCATGACCATGGCATTAGGCGGAAGTGGGTACTGCAGGTGCCGGAGATTGGAGTCCGATTAGAGTGGTGCTGGAAAAGCACAGCAGGTCAGGCAGCATCCTGAAGGGCTTTTGCCCCAAACATCGATTTTCCTGCTGCTTGGATGCTGCCTGACCTGTTGTGCTTTTCCAGCACCACTCTAATCTCGACTCTGGTCATGTCATTAATCAACTCCAACCTCCCCACTACTCTTGACCCACTCCAACTTGCCTATCAGACCAACAGATCCATGTCAGATGCCATATCACTTGCCCTTCACTCCTCCTTAGAGCATCTTGACACCAAGAACAGCTATGTAAGAATCCTACTCATTGACTACAGTGCAGCCTTCAACACTATTTTCCCTTGGGACTAATCACTAAACTTTATGATCTCGGACTAAGCCCCACTCTCTGCAACTGGATCCTCAGTTTCCTGACCCACAGGCCACAATCAGTGAAGATTGGGGACAATATTTCATCCTCACTGACACTCAACACTGGAGTCCCCCAGGGGTGCGTACTCAGCCCCCTACTGTACTCACTGTATACCCATGACTGTGTCACCAAATACCAGACTAATGCCATTTACAAGTTCGCTGATGACCCCACCATAGTCGGTCACATCTCAGATGGCGACGAAACAGACTACAGACGGGAGGTGGAAGACCTGGAAAAATGGTGCACTGAGAACAACCCAGCTCTCAATGCTGGCAAAGCCAAGGAAGACATTATTGACTTTCAGCAGGATGCTATTCATGCCCCCCCCGACACATTAACAGCACAGAGGTGGAACGAGTGGAGAGTGTCGAGCTCCTGGGAGTGGTCATCCACGACTAGCTTTCTTGGACTCTTCATGTGGATGCACTGGTTACAAAGGCCCAACAACGTCTCTTTTTCCTCAGGCAGCTGGGGAAATTTGCCATGACGGCAAATACCCTTCCCAACTTTTATAGGTGCACCATTGAGAACATTCTGTCTGGATGTATCTCTACCTGGTATGGCCATTGGACCATGCAAGATCGGGTTACAGAGAGGGGTGAACTCGGCTTGGACAATCACAAAGGCTAACTTCCTATCTATAGAATCCATCTACCAGGCCCGCGGTCAAGGAAAGGCCCTGGGCATTCTCAAAGATCCATCCCACCCTGGCGATGTTTTTCTACACCCTCTCCGTCGGGGAGAAGGTACAGAAACCTGAACACACGCACCAGCCGGTTTGGAAACAGTTTCTACCCTCCTGTTGTTAGAACACTGAATGGACTCAAACTCTTAACATTCACCCGTACCTGTGTGTTTTTTGGACGGGGTTTCCCTATTATTTACTATCTCTGCTACTTCACTCTGTGATCTGCCGGGATTGCTCACAAGACACAGCTTTTCACTGTCTCTCGGTACACGGGACAATCAATTCAACTCAGAGATAGGGAGGGGTGTAGGGGCTGGAGGGGGTTACAGAGATAGAGAGGAGGTGTAGGGGCTGGAGGGGGTTACAGAGATAGAGAGGAGGTGTAGGTGATTGAGGGGGTTACAGAGATAGGGAGAGAGTATAGGGGCTGGAGGGGATTACAGAGATAGGGAGGGGTTGTACAGGATGGAGGGGGTTACAGAGATTGGGAGGGGGTGGAGGGTCTGAAGGGGGTTAAAGAGATAGGGAGGGGTGTAGGTGATGGAGGGGGTTACAGAGATAGGGAGGGTATGTCGGGGCTGGAGGGGGTTACGGATATAGAGATGGGGTATAGGGGCTGGAGGGGATTACAGAGATAGGGAGGGGGTGTAGGGGCTGGAGGGGGTTACAGATATAGGGAGGGGGTGTAGGGGGCGGAGGGGGTTACAGAGATAGGGAGGGGGTGTAGGGGCTGGAGGAGGCTACAGAGATAGGGAGGGGGTGTAGGGGCTGGAGGGGTTACAGAGATAGGGAGAGGGTGTAGGGGCTGGAGGAGGTTACAGAGATAGGGAGGGGGTGTCAGGGCTGGAGGGGGTTACAGAGATGGAGAGAGTATAAGGGCTGGAGGGGATTACTGAGATAGGGAGGGGTGTAGGGGATGGAGGGGGTTACAGAGATAGGGAGGGGGTGTAGGGGATGGAGGGGGTTACAGAGATAGGGAGGGGGTGTAGGGACTGGAGGGGATTACAGAGATAGGGAGGGGTTGTAGGGTCTGGAGAGGGTTACAGAGACAGGGAGGGGGTGAAGGGGCTGGAGGGAGCTACAGAGATAGGGAGGGTGTGTTGGGGCTGGAGGTGGTTACAGAAAAAAAGGAGGGGGTGTAGGGGCTGGAGTGGGTTACAGAGATAGGGAGGGGGTGTAGGGGCTGGAGGGGGTTACAGAGATAGGGAGGGGGTGTAGGGACTGGAGGGGGTTACAGAGATAGGGATGGGGTGTAGGGACTGGAGGGGGTTCCAGAGATAGGTAGGGGTTGTAGGGGCTGGAGGGGGTTACAGAGATTGGGAGGGGGTGGAGGGTCTGAAGGGGGTTAAAGAGATAGGGAGGGATGTAGGTGATGGAGGGGGTTACAGAGATAGGGACGGTATGTAGGGGCTGGAAGGGGTTACAGACATAGGGAGGGGGTGTAGGGGCTGAAGGGGGTTACAGTGATAGGGAGGGAATGTAGGGGCTGGAAGGGGTTACAAAGATAGGGAGGGGTGTAGGGGCTGGAGGGGGTTACAGAGGTAGGGAGTGGTTGTAGGGGCTGGAGGGGGTTACAGAGATAGGGAGGGGGTGTAGGGGCAGGAGGAGGTTACAGAGATTGGGAGGGGGTGGAGGGTCTGAAGGGGGTTAAAGAGATAGGGAGGGATGTAGGTGATGGAGGGGGTTACAGAGATAGGGACGGTATGTAGGGGCTGGAAGGGGTTACAGACATAGGGAGGGGGTGTAGGGGCTGAAGGGGGTTACAGTGATAGGGAGGGAATGTAGGGGCTGGAAGGGGTTACAAAGATAGGGAGGGGTGTAGGGGCTGGAGGGGGTTACAGAGGTAGGGAGTGGTTGTAGGGGCTGGAGGGGGTTACAGAGATAGGGAGGGGGTGTAGGGGCAGGAGGAGGTTACAGATATAGAGATGGGGTATAGGGGCTGGAGGGGATTACAGAGATAGGGAGGGGGTGTAGGGGCTGGAGGGGGTTACAGATATAGGGAGGGGGTGTAGGGGCTGGAGGGGGTTACAGAGATAGGGAGAGGGTGTAGGGGCCAGAGGGGGTTATAGAGATAGGGAGGGGGTGTAGGGGCCGGAGGGGGTTACAGAGATAGGGAGGGGGTGTAGGGGCTGGAGGGGGTTATAGAGATAGGGAGGGGGTGTAGGGGCCAGAGGGGGTTATAGAGATAGGGAGGGGGTGTAGGGGCCGGAGGGGGTTACAGAGATAGGGAGGGGGTGTAGGGGCTGGAGGGGGTTACAGAGATAGGGAGAGGGTGTAGGGGCCGGAGGGGGTTACAGAGATAGGGAGGGGGTGTAGCGGCTGGAGGAGGCTACAGAGATAGGGAGGGGGTGTAGGGGCTGGAGGGGTTACAGAGATAGGGATGGGGTATAGGGGCAGGAGGGGGTTACAGAGATAGGGAGGGGGTGAAGGGGCTGGAGGGGTTACAGAGATAGGGAGGGGGTATAGGGGCAGGAGGAGGTTACAGATATAGGTAGGGGGTGAAGGGGCTGGAGGGGGTTACAGAGATAGGGAGGGGGTGTAGGGGCCGGAGGGGGTTACAGAGATAGGGAGGGGGTGTAGGGGGCAGAGGGGGTTACAGAGATAGGGAGGGGGTGTAGGGGCTGGAGGAGGCTACAGAGATAGGGAGGGGGTGTAGGGGCTGGAGGGGTTACAGAGATAGGGAGAGGGTGTAGGGGCTGGAGGAGGTTACAGAGATAGGGAGGGGGTGTAGGGGATGGAGGGGGTTACAGAGATGGAGAGAGTATAAGGGCTGGAGGGGATTACTGAGATAGGGAGGGGTGTAGGGGATGGAGGGTGTTACAGAGATAGGGAGGGGGTGTAAGGGATGGAGGGGGTTACAGAGATAGGGAGGGGGTGTAGGGACTGGAGGGGATTACAGAGATAGGGAGGGGTTGTAGGGTCTGGAGAGGGTTACAGAGACAGGGAGGGGGTGAAGGGGCTGGAGGGAGCTACAGAGATAGGGAGGGTGTGTTGGGGCTGGAGGTGGTTACAGAAAAAAAGCAGGGGGTGTAGGGGCTGGAGTGGGTTAAAGAGATAGTGAGGGGGTGTAGGGGCTGGAGGGGGCTACAGAGATAGGGAGGGGGTGTAGGGACTGGAGGGGGTTACAGAGATAGGGAGGGGTGTAGGGGCTGGAGGGGGTTCCAGAGATAGGTAGGGGGTGTAGGGGCTGGAGGGGGTTACAGAGATAGGGAGAGGGTGTAGGGACTGGAGGGGGTTACAGAGATAGGGAGGGGTGTAGGGGCTGGAGGGGGTTACAGAGATAGGGATGGGTTGTAGGGACTGGAGGGGGTTCCAGAGATAGGGAGGGAGTGTAGGGGCTGGAGAGGGTTACAGAGATAGGGAGGGGGTGTCGGGGCTGGAGGGGGCTACAGAGATAGGGAGAGGGTGTAGGGACTGGAGGGGGTTACAGAGATAGGGAGGGGTGTAGGGGCTGGAGGGGGTTACAGAGATAGGGATGGGGTGTAGGGACTGGAGGGGGTTCCAGAGATAGGTAGGGGGTGTAGGGGCTGGAGGGGGTTACAGAGATAGGGAGAGGGTGTAGGGACTGGAGGGGGTTACAGAGATAGGGAGGGGTGTAGGGGCTGGAGGGGGTTACAGAGATAGGGATGGGTTGTAGGGACTGGAGGGGGTTCCAGAGATAGGGAGGGAGTGTAGGGGCTGGAGAGGGTTACAGAGATAGGGATGGGGTGTAGGGACTGGAGGGGGTTCCAGAGATAGGTAGGGGGTGTAGGGGCTGGAGGGGGTTACAGAGATAGGGATGGGGTGTAGGGACTGGAGGGGGTTCCAGAGATAGGTAGGGGGTGTAGGGGCTGGAGGGGGTTACAGAGATAGGGATGGGGTGTAGGGACTGGAGGGGGTTCCAGAGATAGGTAGGGGGTGTAGGGGCTGGAGGGGGTTACAGAGAGAGGGATGGGGTGTAGGGGGTTACAGAGATAGGGAGGGGGTGTAGGGGCTGGAGGGGGTTACAGAGATAGGGAGAGGGTGTAGGGACTGGAGGGGGTTACAGAGATAGGGAGGGGTGTAGGGGCTGGAGGGGGTTACAGAGATAGGGATAGGGTGTAGGGACTGGAGGGGGTTCCAGAGATAGGTAGGGGGTGTAGGGGCTGGAGGGGGTTACAGAGATAGGGAGAGGGTGTAGGGACTGGAGGGGGTTACAGAGATAGGGAGGGGTGTAGGGGCTGGAGGGGGTTACAGAGATAGGGATGGGGTGTAGGGACTGGAGGGGGTTCCAGAGATAGGGAGGGGGTGTAGGGGCTGGAGGGGGTTACAGAGATAGGGAGAGGGTGTAGGGACTGGAGGGGGTTACAGAGATAGGGAGGGGTGTAGGGGCTGGAGGGGGTTACAGAGATAGGGATGGGGTGTAGGGACTGGAGGGGGTTCCAGAGATAGGGAGGGGGTGTAGGGGCTGGAGAGGGTTACAGAGATAGGGATGGGGTGTAGGGACTGGAGGGGGTTCCAGAGATAGGTAGGGGGTGTAGGGGCTGGAGGGGGTTACAGAGATAGGGATGGGGTGTAGGGACTGGAGGGGGTTCCAGAGATAGGTAGGGGTTGTAGGGGCTGGAGGGGGTTACAGAGATAGGGAAGGGGTGTAGGGACTGGAGGGGGTTCCAGAGATAGGTAGGGGGTGTAGGGGCTGGAGGGGGTTACAGAGAGAGGGATGGGGTGTAGGGGGTTACAGAGATAGGGAGGGGGTGTAGGGGCTGGAGGGGGTTACAGAGAGAGGGATGGGGTGTAGGGGGTTACAGAGATAGGGAGGGGGTGTAGGGGCCGGAGGTGGTTACAGAGATAGGGAGTGGGTGTAGGGGATGGAGGGGGTTACAGAGATAGGGAGGGGGTATAGGGGATGGAGGGGGTTACAGAGATAGGGAGTGGGTGTAGGGGATGGAGGGGGTTACAGAGATAGGGAGGGGGTATAGGGGATGGAGGGGGTTATGGAGATAGGGAGGGGGTGTAGGGGCTCGAGGGGGTTACAGAGATAGGGAGTGGGTGTAGGGGCTGGAGTGGGTTACAGAGATAGGGAGGTGTGTAGGGGCTGGAGGTGGTTACAGATATAGGGAGGGGTGTAGGGGCTGGAGGGGGTTACAGAGATAGGGAGGGGGTGGAGGGTCTGAAGGCGGTTAAAGAGATAGGGAGGAGTGTAGGTGATGGAGGGGGTTACAGAGATAGGGAGGGTATGTAGGGGCTAGAAGGGGTTACAGACATAGGGAGGGGATGTCGGGGCTGGAGGGGGTTACGGAGATGGGGAGGGGGTGTACGGGCTGCAGGCAATGACAGAGATAGGGAGGGGTTGTAGGGGCTGGAGGGGGTTACAGAGATTGGGAGGCGGTGGAGGGTCTGAAGGGGGTTAAAGAGATAGGGAGGGATGTAGGTGATGGAGGGGGTTACAGAGATAGGGACGGTATGTAGGGGCTGGAAGGGGTTACAGACATAGGGAGGGGGTGTAGGGGCTGAAGGGGGTTAAAGAGATAGGGAGGGATGTAGGTGATGGAGGGGGTTACAGAGATAGGGAGGGATGTAGGTGATGGAGGGGGTTACAGAGATAGGGAGGGAATGTAGGGGCTGGAAGGGGTTACAGAGGTAGGGAGTGGTTGTAGGGGCTGGAGGGGGTTACAGAGGTAGGGAGTGGTTGTAGGGGCTGGAGGGGGTTACAGAGATAGGGAGGGGGTGTAGGGGCAGGAGGAGGTTACAGATATAGGGATGGGTTATAGGGGCTGGAGGGGATTACAGAGATAGGGAGGGGGTGTAGGGGCTGGAGGGGGTTACAGATATAGGGAGGGGGTGTAGGGGCCGGACGGGGTTACAGAGATAGGGAGGGGGTATAGGGGCTGGAGGAGGTTACAGAGATAGGGAGGGGGTGTAGGGGCTGGAGGGGGTTACAGAGATAGGGAGGGGGTGTAGGGGCCGGACGGGGTTACAGAGATAGGGAGGGGGTATAGGGGCTGGAGGGGATTACAGAGATAGGGAGGGGGTGTAGGGGCCGGAGGGGGTTACAGAGATAGGGAGGGGGTGTAGGGGCTGGAGGGGGTTACAGAGATAGGGAGGGGGTGTAGAGGCTGGAGGGGGTTACAGAGATAGGGAGGGGGTGTAGGGGCAGGAGGAGGTTACAGATATAGGTAGGGGGTGAAGGGGCTGGAGGGGGTTACAGAGATAGGGAGGGGGTGTAGGGGCTGGAGGGGGTGACAGAGATAGGGAGGGGGTGTAGGGGCTGGAGGGGGTGACAGAGATAGGGAGGGGGTGTAGGGGCGGGAGGGGGTTACAGAGATAGGGAGGGGGTGTAGAGGCCGGAGGGGGTTACAGAGATAGGGAGGGGGTGTAGAGGCTGGAGGGGGTTACAGAGATAGGGAGAGGGTGTAGGGGCCGGAGGGGGTTACAGAGATAGGGAGGGGGTGTAGCGGCTGGAGGAGGCTACAGAGATAGGGAGGGGGTGTAGGGGCTGGAGGGGTTACAGAGATAGGGAGAGGGTGTAGGGGCTGGAGGAGGTTACAGAGATAGGGAGGGGGTGTCAGGGCTGGAGGGGGTTACAGAGATGGAGAGAGTATAAGGGCTGGAGGGGATTACTGAGATAGGGAGGGGTGTAGGGGATGGAGGGGGTTACAGAGATAGGGAGGGGTGTAGGGGCTGGAGGGGGTTACAGAGATAGGGAGGGGGTGTAGGGACTGGAGGGGGTTACAGAGATAGGGAGGGGTTGTAGGGTCTGGAGAGGGTTACAGAGACAGGGAGGGGGTGAAGGGGCTGGAGGGAGCTACAGAGATAGGGAGGGGGTGTAGGGGCTGGAGGGGGTTACAGAGATAGGGAGAGGGTGTAGGGACTGGAGGGGGTTACAGAGATAGGGAGGGGTGTAGGGGCTGGCGGGGGTTACAGAGATAGGGATGGGGTGTAGGGACTGGAGGGGGTTCCAGAGATAGGGAGGGGGTGTAGGGGCTGGAGGGGGTTACAGAGATAGAGATGGGGTGTAGGGACTGGAGGGGGTTCCAGAGATAGGTAGGGGGTGTAGGGGCTGGAGCGGGTTACAGAGAGAGGGAATTGGTGTAGGGGGTTACAGAGATAGGGAGGGGGTGTAGGGGCTGGAGGGGGTTACAGAGATAGGGAGGGGTGTAGGGGCTGGCGGGGTTTACAGAGATAGGGATGGGGTGTAGGGACTGGAGGGGGTTCCAGAGATAGGTAGGGGGTGTAGGGGCTGGAGCGGGTTACAGAGATAGGGAGAGGGTGTAGGGGCTGGAGGGGGTTACAGAGAGAGGTAGGGGGTGTAGGGGCTGGAGGGGGTTACAGAGAGAGGGATGGGGTGTAGGGTGTTACAGAGATAGGGAGGGGGTGTAGGGGATGAAGGGGGTTACAGAGATAGGGTGGGCGTGTAGGTGCCGGAGGTGGTTACAGAGATAGGGAGGGGGTGTAGGGGATAGAGGGGGTTACAGAGATAGGGAGGGGGTATAGGGGATGGAGGGGGTTATGGAGATAGGGAGGGGGTGTAGGGGATGGAGGGGGTTACAGAGATAGCGAGGGGGTGTAGGGGCCGGAGGGGGTTACAGAGATAGGGAGGGGGTGTAGGGGCTGGAGGGGGTTACAGAGATAGGGAGGGGGTTACAGAGATCGGGAGGGGATGTAGGGGATGGAGGGGGTTACGGAGATAGGGAGGGGGTGTACGGGCTGCAGGCAATGACAGAGATAGGGAGGGGTTGTAGGGGCTGGAGGGGGTTACAGAGATTGGGAGGGGGTATAGGGGATGGAGGGGGTTAAAGAGATAGGGAGGGATGTAGGTGATGGAGGGGGTTACAGAGATAGGGAGGGGGTGTAGGGGCTGAAGGGGGTTACAGTGATAGGGAGGGGGTGTAGGGGCTGGAGGGGGTTACAGAGATAGGGAGGGGGTGTAGGGGATGGAGGGGGTTATAGTGATAGGGAGGGGGTGTAGGGGCTGGAGGGGGTTACAGAGATAGGGAGGGGGTGTAGGGGATGGAGGGGGTTACAGTGATAGGGAGGGGGTGTAGGGGATCGAGGGGGTTATAGAGATAGAGAGGGGGTGTAAGGCCTGGATGGGGTTACAGAGATAGGGAGGGGCTGTGGGGGATCGAGGGAGATACAGAGGTAGGGAAGGGGTGGAGGGGATGGAGGGGGTTACACGGTGGGACATGGGGTAGTTTGTAAACTTGGATGAGATATTTAAAGTGCCTATAAGAGCAGGGCAGAGGCTGGGAATCCTGCAGCGAGTAACTCCCCTCCTGACTCCCCCCAGAGCCTCTCCCACCATCTACAAGGCACAGGTCAGGAGGGTGAGGGAATACTCCCCACGTGCCCCTGGATGGGGGCGGCACGGTGGCACAGTGGTTAGCACTGCTGCCTCACAGCACCAGGGACCCAGGTTCAATTCCTGCCTCAGGCGTCTGTCTGTGTGGAGTTTGCACATTCTCCCCGTATCTGTGTGGGTTTCCTCCGGGTGCTCCGGTTTCCTCCCACAGTCCAAAGATGTTCAGGTCAGGGTGGACTGGCCATGGGAAATTGCCCGTAGTGTTAGGTACATTTGTCAGGGGGAAATGTGTCTGGGTGGGTTACTCTTCGGAGGGTCGGTGTGGACTTGTTGGGCCGAAGGGCCTGTTTCCACACTGTAGGGAATCTAATCTAAAAAAACACTCAAGAAGCTCGACACCATCCAGGGACAAAGCAGCCCCCGCTTGATTGGCCCCACACCCACAAACATCCCCTCCCTCCCTTACCCACCGACGCTCAGTAGCAGCAGTGTGTACCAGCTACAAGATGCACTGCAGAAACTCACCAAAGACCCTCAGGCAGCACCTTCCAAGCCCACGGCCCCTTCCATCCAGAAGGACAAGGGGCAGCAGGTACATGGGAACCCCACCCCCTGCACGTTCCCCTCTGAGCCCCTCACCATCCTGACTTGGGAATATATCGCCGTTCCCTCAGTGTGGCTGGGTCAGAATCCTGGGATTCCCTCCCTCAGGGACACTGTGGGTCTACCCTCCAGCACATGGACTGCGGCGGGTCAAGAAGGCAGCTCACCCCCCACCTTCTCAAGGCGGGGGCGACTAGGGTCAGGGTGATAAATCCTGGGCCCGGCTCTTGTCCAGTAAATGAGAGAAAGCTTAGACTGCGTTTCTCGAGTTGGTGAGCAGAGGGTTACTTCAGCTGAGCAGTGTGGGTGTGGGTTCAGACCCAGGGGCTATCAGGTGGTTACAGAATCTCCTCAGCTCGTGACCTGGATCAGGTTGGTGTGGAGGGGTCCCATTGGTCCAGTGAGATCGATTTCCCCTCAAACCAGCAAGCATCGAATTCCAATATTGATCACTCTCTTAACAAAGGGATGATGTGGAGGAGCCGGTGTTGGACTGGGGTGGCCCAAATTAAAAATCACACAATGCCAGGTTACAGTCCA
>NW_028270182.1:2245487-2291494 GCF_037043375.1 Chiloscyllium plagiosum
CACACTCACACCCATATCACCTCACACCCCCTCACACTCACACATCCCTTACACTCACAGCTCTTCACGCTCATACCCCCCTCACACTCACACCCCCTCACACTCACACCCTGTCACATTCACACCCTCTCATACTCTCACCCCTCACACTCACCTTCCCCTTACACTCACAGCCCCTCACACTCACGCTCTCTCACACTCACACCGCCTCACAGTCACACCCCCTAACACTCACACCCCATCACACTCACAATCGCTCACACTCACACCCCCTCATACTCACACCCCCCTCACACTCATACCCCCTCACACTCACACACCCCACACACTCACACTCCCTCACACTCACAACCCCGTCACACTCACACGCCCTCACACTCACCTCACACTCACACCCCTTCACATTCACTCGCCCCTCACACTCACACTCCTCTCACACTCACGCCCCGTCACACTCACATCCCTTCACACTCACACCCCCTCACACTCACCCTCCCCTCACACTCACGCCCCCTCACACTCACACTCTCTCACACTCACCCCCTCACGCTCACACCCACTCACACTCTCTCACACTCACACCCCCACACACTCACAAACCCACACACTACCACCCCCTCACACTCACACTCCATCAACACTCAAACCCCCTCACACTCACTCCCCCTCACACTCACTCCCCCCACACTCACTCCCCCCCATACTCACTCTCTCACTCACACCCTCCTCACACTCACACACCCCTCACACTCACCCCCTCACACTCACACCCCACTCGCAGTCACACCCCCTCACGCTCACATCCTCGTCACACTCACACCCCCTCACACTTACACCCCCTCACACTCACACCCCCCTCACACTCACACTCCATCACACTGACACTCTCTCATACTCATACTCTCCCACACTCACACCCCCTCATACTCACACACCCCTCACACTCACACACCCCTCACACTCACACTCCCTCACAGTCACACCCTCCTCGCACTCACATCCCCCTCACACTCACACCCCCTCACACTCACACTCTCTCACACTCACACTCCATCACACTCACACCCCCTCACACACACTCCATCACACTTACACCCCCTCACACTCACACCCGCCTCACAATCACACTCCCCTCACACTCACACCCCTCACACTCACACCCCCTCACAATCACACTCCCCTCACACTCACACCCCCTCACACTCACACCCCCCACTCACTCACATTCACACTCACCTCACACCCCTTCACACTCACTTGCCCTCCACACTCACACTTCTCTCACACTCACACCCCCGTCACACTCACACCCCCTCACACTCACACCCCCCTCACACTCACACTCTCCTCACAATCACACACCCCTCACACTCACACCCCCTCACACTCACAACCCCCACACTCACACTCCCCTCACACTCCTCTCACCCTCACACTGCCTCACCCTCACACCCCCTCACACTCATACCCCCTCACACTCACACTCATCTCACACTCACACTCTCTCACACTCATGCCCCTGTCACACTCATCCCCTCACACTCACACTCACATCCCCTCACAGTCACACCCTCCTCACACTCACACCCCCTCACACTCACACTCCCCTCACCCTCACACCGCCTCACACTCACACTCCCCTCACACTCCCCTCACCCTCATACCGCCTCACCCTCACACCCCTTCACACTCACTCGCCCCCCACACTCACACTTCTCTCACACTTACATCTCCGTCACACTCACATCCCCTCACAGTCACTCCGCCCTCACACTCACACTCTCCTCACACTCACACCCCCTCACATTCACACTCTGTCACACTCACATCCCCTCACAGTCACACCCCCTCACACTCACACGCACCTCACACTCACACCCCCTCACACTCACACCCCTCACACTCACCTCACCCTCACACCCCTCACCCTCACACCCCCTCACACTCACACCGCCTCACACTCACACCCCCACTCACTCACACCCCTTTGCACTCACACTCACCTCACACTTACACCCCTTCACATTCACTCACCGCCCTCACACTCACACCCGTCACAACCACACTCCCTCACACTTACCCTCTCCTCACACTCACACTGTCTCACACTCACACCGCCTCACAGTCACACCCCTCTCACACTCACACCCTGTCACACTGACACTCTCTCACACTCACACCCGCTCACAGTCTCACCCTCCTCACACTCACACCCCCTCACACTCACCCTCTATCACACTCACACTCCCCTCACACTCACACCCCCTCACACGCACATCCCTTCACACTCACACTCTCACACTCACACCCCTACACTCACACGCCCTCACACTCACACTCCATCACACTCACACCCACTCACACTCACTCTCCCTCACACTCACACCCCCTCACACTCACACACTCCTCACACTCACACCCCCTCACACTCACACCCCACTCACACTCACATCCCCTCACACTCACACCCCACTCATACTCCCCTCACACCCCCTCATCCTCACACGCCCCTCACACTCACACCCTCTCTCACTCACACTCCCCGCTCACACCCCCTCACACTCACAACCACCTCACATTAACAACCCCTCACACTCTCACTCACCTAACACTCACACCCCCTCACACTCTCACTCCCTCACACTTACACTCACCTCACACTCACACTCACACCCCCTCACACTCACACCCCCTCACACCCACACTCTCTCACACTCACGCCCCATCACAGTCACACCCCCTCACACTCACACCCCCTCACACCCACACTCTCTCACACTCACACCCCCATCACACTCACTCACACTCACATCCACTCACACTCACATCCCCCTCACACTCACATCCCCTCACAGTCACACCCTCCTCTCACTCACCCCCCTCACACTCACAACCCCTCATACTCACACCCCCCTACCTTCACACCCCCTCACACTCACCCCACTCACACTCACACCCCCCTCACACTCATACCTCACTCACACTCCCCTCACACTCACAACCTCCTCACACTCACAACCCCCTCACACTCTCAACCCCTCACACTCACACTCACCACATACTCACACCCCTTCACACTCACTCGCTCCTCACACTCACACTCCATCACACTCACACCCCCTCACACTCACAACCCTTCATACTCACACCCCCCTACCTTCACACCCCCTCACACTCACCCCACTCACACTCACACCCCCCTCACACTCATACCTCACTCACACTCCCCTCACACTCACAACCTCCTCACACTCACAACCCCCTCACACTCTCAACCCCTCACACTCACACTCACCACATACTCACACCCCTTCACACTCACTCACTCCTCACACTCACACTCCTCGCACACTCACGCCTTGTCACACTCACACTCCCTCACACTCACACCCCCCTCACACTCATACCTCACTCACACTCCCCTCACACTCACAACCCCCTCACACTAACAACCCCCTCACACTCTCAACCCCTCACACTCACACTCACCTCATACTCACACCCCTTCACACTCACTCGCTCCTCACACTCACACTCCTCTCACACTTACGCCCCGTCACACTCACACCCCCTCACACTCACCTTCCCCTCACACTCACACCCTTCACACTCACACTCTCTCACACTCATACCCCCTCACACTCACACCCACTCACACTCTTTCATACTCACACCCCCACACACTCACACCCACTCACACTCACACTCCATCAACACTCACTCCCCCTCACACGCACTCCCCCTCACACTCACTCCCCCCACACTCACATCCCCTCACACTCACTCCCTCCACACTCACCCCCTCACACTCACTCTCACACTCACACCCCCTCACACTTACACTGTCTCACACTCACACTCCCTCACAATCACAGCCTCCTCACACTCACACCCCCCTCACACTCACACTCCATCACACGCACAACCACTCACACTCACACCCCCTCACACTCTTATGCCGTCACACTCACTTCACCCCCACACCCCCTCACACTCACACTCTCTCACTCTCACACCCCCTCACAGTCACGGCCTCCTCACACTCACACCCCCCTCACACTCACACCCCCCTCACACTCACACCCCTCTCACACTCACCTCATATTCCACTCACACTCACAACCCCTCACCCTCACACCCCCTCACACTCACACTCTCTCACTCTCACACCCCCTCACAGTCACGGCCTCCTCACACTCACACCCCCTCACACTCACCTCATACTCCACTCACACTCACAACCCCTCACCTTCACACCCCCTCACACTCACACTCTCTCACCCTCACACCCCCTCACATTCACACTCTCTCACTCTCACACCCCCTCACAGTCACGGCCTCCTTACACTCACACACCCTCACACTCACACCCCCCTCACACTCACACCCCCCTCACACTCACACCCCCTCACACTCACACCCCCCTCACACTCACACCCCCCTCACACTCACACCCCCTCACAGTCACCTCATACTCCACTCACACTCACAACCCCTCACCCTCACACCACCTCACACTCACACTCTCTCACTCTCACACCCCCTCACACTCACACCCCCCTCACACTCACACCCCCCTCTCTCTGTGTAACTCATTATATCTCTCATTCTCTCTCCCTCAGTCTTTCTCTGTCTCTCTCTCTGCTCCCAGTTCTCCCCCCCCACCTTTGTCTCCCTCTCCCTCTCGATCTTCCATTCCCTCTCCCTCTCTCTCCCTCTCCCTCCCACTCCCTCCCTCCTCTCCCTCGCTCTCACCCCTGCTCTCTCTTTCTCCCTCCCTCCCTCCCTCCTCTCCCTCGCTCCCTGCCCCTCTCCCAGGTGGGGAATGCTGGGATGTGATTTCTGGATTGACCCTGACCCTCCCCTCTCCATTCCCTCTCAGGGCCATAGTACCTTCGTGTGTACCCTATGCCCAGGAGGGGCAGTGCCCTGGCAGAGGCTGCGCCTGGTTCTGGATCTGCCTGAGGATGAGCTGAGGGAGTGTGAGAGGGAACTGCAGAGGAACACCCAGCAACCGTCGCTCCTCAGCAAGGTCAGAGTGCAGTGCTCCAGGCTCCCTCCAACCCCAGCTCCAGCTCCACTCCCTCTCTCTCAGTAATATTCCTTTGAAATGCTCCTTCCTCAGGGAATATCTTCAGGCTCTGGCACAGAGCCGAGGGGGTGTGGGGAGGAGAGCAGTGATGGGGACAGTGTAGAGGGAGCTTTACTCTGTATCTAACCCTGTGCTGTCCCTGTCCCTGGGAGTGTTTGATGGGGGGTACAATGTAGAGGGAGCTTTACTCTGTATCTAACCCCGAGCTGTCCCGGCTCTGGGAGTGTTTGATGGTGGGACATTGTAGAGGGAGCTTTACTCTGTCTCTAACTCTGTGCTGTCCCTGTCCCGGTGAGTGTTTGATGGGGGACAGTGTAGAGGGAGCTTTACTCTGTATCTAACCCCGTGCTGTCCCTGTCCTGGGAGTGTTTGTTGGGGAGAGTGTAGAGGGAGCTTTACTCTGTATCTAACCCCGTGCTGTCCCTGTCCCTGTCCCTGGGAGTGTTTGATGGGGGGAACAGTGTAGAGAGAGCTTTACTCTGTATCTAACCCCGTGCTGTCCCTGTCCCTGGGAGTGTTTGATGGGGGGGACAGTGTAGAGGAAGCTTTACTCTGTATCTAACCCCGTGCTGTCCCTGTCCCTGGGAGTGTTTGATGGAGGGGACAGTGTAGAGGGAGCTTTACTCTGTATCTAACCCCGTGCTGTCCCTGTCCTGGGAGTGTTTGATGGGGGGGACAGTGTAGAGGGAGCTTTACTCTGTATCTAACCCCGTGCTGTCCCTGTCCCTGGGAGCGTATGATGGGGGGGACAGTGTAGAGGGAGCTTTACTCTGTATCTAACCCCGTGCTGTCCCTGTCCTGGGAGCGTTTGATGGGGGACAGTGTAGAGGAAGCTTTACTCTGTATCTAACCCCGTACTGTACCTGTCCCTGGGAGTGTTTGATGGGGGGACAGTGTAGAGGGAGCTTTACTCTGTATCTAACCCCGTGCTGTCCCTATCCTGGGAGTATTTGATGGGGGGACAGTGTAGAGGGAGCTTTACTCTGTATCTAACCCCGTGCTGTCCCTGTCCCTGGGAGTGTTTGATGGGGGGGACAGTGTAGAGAGAGCTTTACTCTGTATCTAACCCCGTGCTGTCCCTGTCCCTGGGAGTGTTTGATGGAGGGGACAGTGTAGAGGAAGCTTTACTCTGTATCTAACCCCGTGCTGTCCCTATCCTGGGAGTATTTGATGGGGGGACAGTGTAGAGGGAGCTTTACTCTGTATCTAACCCCGTGCTGTCCCTGTCCCTGGGAGTGTTTGATGGAGGGGACAGTGTAGAGAGAGCTTTACTCTGTATCTAACCCCGTGCTGTCCCTGTCCCTGGGAGTGTTTGATGGAGGGGACAGTGTAGAGGAAGCTTTACTCTGTATCTAACCCCGTGCTGTCCCTGTCCTGGGAGTGTTTGACGGGGGGGACAGTGTAGAGGGAGCTTTACTCTGTATCTAACCCCGTGCTGTCCCTGTCCCTGGGAGTGTTTGATGGGGGGGACAGTGTAGAGGGAGCTTTACTCTGTATCTAACCCCGTGCTGTCCCTGTCCCTGGGAGCGTATGATGGGGGGGACAGTGTAGAGGGAGCTTTACTCTGTATCTAACCCCGTGCTGTCCCTGTCCTGGGAGCGTTTGATGGGGGACAGTGTAGAGGGAGCTTTAATCTGTATCTAACCCTGTACAGTCCCGGCCCAGGGAGTGTTTGATGGGGGACAGTGTAGAGGGAGCTTTACTCTGTATCTAACCCCGTGCTGTCCCTGTCCTGGGAGTGTTTGATGGGGGACAGTGTAGAGGGAGCTTTACTCTGTATCTAACCCCGTACTGTACCTGTCCCTGGGAGTGTTTGATGGGGGGACAGTGTAGAGGGAGCTTTACTCTGTATCTAACCCCGTGCTGTCCCTATCCTGGGAGTATTTGATGGGGGGACAGTGTAAAGAGAGCTTTACTCTGTATCTAACCCCGTGCTGTCCCTGTCCCTGGGAGTGTTTGATGGGGGGACAGTGTAGAGGGAGCTTTACTCTGTATCTAACCCCGTGCTGTCCCTGTCCCTGGGAGTGTTTGATGGGGGGGACAGTGTAGAGGGAGCTTTACTCAGTATCTAACCCTGTGCTGCCCCTGTCCTGGGAGTGTTTGATGGGGGACAGTGTAGAGAGAGCTTTACTCTGTATCTAACCCTGTGCTGCCCCTGTCCTGGGAGGGTTTGATGGGGGGGACAGTGTAGAGGGAGCTTTACTCTGTCTCTAACTCCGTGCACTCCCTATCCTGGGAGTGTTTGATGGGGAGACAGTGTAGAGGGAGCTTTACTCTGTATCTAACCCCGTGCTGTCCCTGTCCCTGGGAGTGTTTGATGGAGGGGACAGTGTAGAGGGAGCTTTACTCTGTATCTAACCCCGTGTTGTCCCTGTCCCTGGGAGTGTTTGATGGGGACAGTGTAGAGGAAGCTTTACCCTGTATGTAACCCCGTGCTGTCCCTGTCCTGGGAGTGTTTGATGGGGGACAGTGTAGAGGGAGCTTTACTCTGTATCTAACCCCGTGCTGTCCCTGTCCCTGGGAGTGTTTGATGGAGGGGACAGTGTAGAGGGAGCTTTACTCTGTATCTAACCCCGTGCTGTCCCTGTCCTGGGAGTGTTTGATGGGGGGGACAGTGTAGAGGGAGCTTTACTCTGTATCTAACCCCGTGCTGTCCCTGTCCTGGGAGTGTTTGATGGGGGGGACAGTGTAGAGGGAGCTTTACTCAGTATCTAACCCCGTGCTGTCCCTGTCCCTGGGAGCGTATGATGGGGCGGACAGTGTAGAGGGAGCTTTACTCTGTATCTAACCCCGTGCTGTCCCTGTCCCTGGGAGTGTTTGATGGGGGGGACAGTGTAGAGGGAGCTTTACTCTGTATCTAACCCCGTGCTGTCCCTGTCCCTGGGAGTGTTTGATGGGGGACAGTGTAGAGGGAGCTTTACTCTGTATCTAACCCCGTGCTGTCCCTGTCCCTGGGAGTGTTTGATGGAGGGGACAGTGTAGAGGGAGCTTTACTCTGTATCTAACCCCGTGCTGTCCCTATCCTGGGAGTGTTTGATGGGGGACAGTGTAGAGGGAGATTTACTCTGTATCTAACCCTATGCTGTCCCTGTCCCTGGGAGTGTTTGATGGGGGACAGTGTAGAGGGAGCTTTACTCTGTATCTAACCCCGTGCTGTCCCTGTCCCTGGGAGGGTTTGATGGGGGGACAGTGCAGAGGGAGCTTTACTCTGTATCTAACCCTGTGCTGTCCCTGTCCCTGGGAGTGTTTGACGGGGGGGACAGTGTAGAGGGAGCTTTACTCTGTATCTAACCCCGTGCTGTCCCTGTCCTGGGAGTGTTTGACGGGGGGGACAGTGTAGAGGGAGCTTTACTCTGTATCTAACCCCATGCTCTCCCTGTCCCTGGGAGCGTATGATGGGGCGGACAGTGTAGAGGGAGCTTTACTCTGTATCTAACCCTGTGCTGTCCCTGTCCTGGGAGTGTTTGATGGGGGGGACAGTGTAGAGGGCGCTTTACTCTGTATCTAACCCCGATCTGTCCCTGTCCTGGGAGTGTTTGATGGGGAGACAGTGTAGAGGGAGCTTTACTCTGTATCTAACCCCGTGCTGTCCCTGTCCCTGGGAGTGTTTGATGGGGGGGACAGTGTAGAGGGAGCTTTACTCTGTATCTAACCCCGTGCTGTCCCTGCCCTGGGAGTGTTTGATGGGGAGACAGTGTAGAGTGAGCTTTACTCTGTATCTAAATCCGTGCTGTCCCTGTCCTGGGAGTGTTTGATGGGGGGGACAGTGTAGAGGGAGCTTTACTCTGTATCTAACCCCGTGCTGTCCCTGTCTCTGGGATTGTTTGATGGGGAGACAGTGTAGAGAGAGCTTTACCCTGTATCTAACCCCGTGCTGTCCCTGTCCTGGGAGGGTTTGATGGGGGGGACAGTGTAGAGGGAGCTTTACTCTGTATCTAACCCCGTGCTGTCCCTGTCCCTGGGAGGGTTTGATGGGTGACAGTGTAGAGGGAACTTTACTCTGTATCTAACCCCGTGCTGTCCCTGTCCCTGGGAGGGATTGATGGGTGACAGTGTAGAGGGAGCTTTACTCTGTATCTAACCCCGTGCTGTCCCTGTCCCTGGGAGTGTTTGATGGGGGGACAGTGTAGAGGGAGCTTTACTCTGTATCTAACCCCGTGCTGTCCCTGTCCCTGGGAGGGTTTGATGGGTGACAGTGTAGAGGGAGCTTTACTCTGTATCTAACCCCGTGCTGTCCCTGTCCCTGGGAGTGTTTGATGGGTGACAGTGTAGAGGGAGCTTTACTCTGTATCTAACCCCGTGCTGTCCCTGTCCCTGGGAGTGTTTGAGGGGGGACAGTGTAGAGGGAGCTTTACTCTGTATCTAACCCCGTGCTGTCCCTGTCCCTGGGAGTGTTTGATGGGGGGACAGTGTAGAGGGAGCTTTACTCTGTATCTAACCCCGTGCTGTCCCTGTCCCTGGGAGTGTTTGATGGGGGGGACAGTGTAGAGGGAGCTTTACTCTGTATCTAACCCCGTGCTGTCCCTGTCCTGGGAGTGTTTGATGGGGGGGACAGTGTAGAGGGAGCTTTACTCAGTATCTAACCCCGTGCTGTCCCTGTCCCTGGGAGCGTATGATGGGGCGGACAGTGTAGAGGGAGCTTTACTCTGTATCTAACCCCGTGCTGTCCCTGTCCCTGGGAGTGTTTGATGGGGGGGACAGTGTAGAGGGAGCTTTACTCTGTATCTAACCCCGTGCTGTCCCTGTCCCTGGGAGTGTTTGATGGGGGACAGTGTAGAGGGAGCTTTACTCTGTATCTAACCCCGTGCTGTCCCTGTCCCTGGGAGTGTTTGATGGAGGGGACAGTGTAGAGGGAGCTTTACTCTGTATCTAACCCCGTGCTGTCCCTGTCCCTGGGAGTGTTTGATGGGGGACAGTGTAGAGGGAGCTTTACTCTGTATCTAACCCCGTGCTGTCCCTGTCCCTGGGAGTGTTTGATGGAGGGGACAGTGTAGAGGGAGCTTTACTCTGTATCTAACCCCGTGCTATCCCTGTCCTGGGAGTGTTTGATGGGGGACAGTGTAGAGGGAGATTTACTCTGTATCTAACCCTATGCTGTCCCTGTCCCTGGGAGTGTTTGATGGGGGACAGTGTAGAGGGAGCTTTACTCTGTATCTAACCCCGTGCTGTCCCTGTCCCTGGGAGGGTTTGATGGGGGGACAGTGCAGAGGGAGCTTTACTCTGTATCTAACCCTGTGCTGTCCCTGTCCCTGGGAGTGTTTGACGGGGGGGACAGTGTAGAGGGAGCTTTACTCTGTATCTAACCCCGTGCTGTCCCTGTCCTGGGAGTGTTTGACGGGGGGGACAGTGTAGAGGGAGCTTTACTCTGTATCTAACCCCATGCTCTCCCTGTCCCTGGGAGCGTATGATGGGGCGGACAGTGTAGAGGGAGCTTTACTCTGTATCTAACCCTGTGCTGTCCCTGTCCCTGGGAGTGTTTGATGGGGGGACAGTGTAGAGGGAGCTTTACTCTGTATTTAACCCCGAGCTGCCCCTGTCCTGGGAGTGTTTGATGGGGGGACAGTGTAGAGGGAGCTTTACCCTGTATCTAACCCCGTGCTGTCCCTGTCCTGGGAGTGTTTGATGGGGGGACAGTGTAGAGGGAGCTTTACTCTGTATCTAACCCCGTGCTGTCCCTGTCCCTGGGAGTGTTTGATGGGGGGGACAGTGTAGAGGGAGCTTTACCCTGTATCTAACCCCGTGCTGTCTCTGTCCCTGGGAGTGTTTGATGGGGGGGACAGTGTAGAGGGAGCTTTACTCTGTATCTAACCCCGTGCTGTCCCTGTCCCTGGGAGTGTTTGATGGGGGGGACAGTGTAGAGGGAGCTTTACTCTGTATCTAACCCCGTGCTGTCCCTGTCCTGGGAGTGTTTGATGGGGGGACAGTGTAGAGGGAGCTTTACCCTGTATCTAACCCCGTGCTGTCCCTGTCCCTGGGAGTGTTTGATGGGGGGACAGTGTAGAGGGAGCTTTACTCTGTATCTAACCCCGTGCTGTCCCTGTCCTGGGAGTGTTTGATGGGGGGACAGTGTAGAGGGAGCTTTACTCTGTATCTAACCCCGTGCTGTCCCTGTCCCTGGGAGTGTGTGATGGGGGGGACAGTGTAGAGGGAGCTTTACCCTGTATCTAACCCTGTGCTGTCCCTGTCCCTGGGAGTGTTTGATGGGGGACAGTGTAGAGGGAGCTTTACCCTGTATCTAACCCCGTGCTGTCCCTGTCCTGGGAGTGTGTGATGGGGGGGACAGTGTAGAGGGAGCTTTACTCTGTATCTAACCCCGTGCTGTCCCTGTCCTGGGAGTGTGTGATGGGGGGGACAGTGTAGAGGGAGCTTTACTCTGTATCTAACCCCGTGCTGTCCCTGTCCTGGGGGTGTTTGATGGGGGGGGGACAGTGTAGAGGGAGCTTTACCCTGTATCTAACCCCGTGCTGTCCCTGTCCCTGGGAGTGTTTGATGGGGGGGGACAGTGTAGAGGGAGCTTTACCCTGTATCTAACCCCGTGCTGTCCCTGTCCTGGGAGTGTTTGACGGGGGGACAGTGTAGAGGGAGCTTTACTCTGTATCTAACCCTGTGCTGTCCCTGTCCTAGGGGTGTTTGATGGGGGACAGTGTAGAGGGAGCTTTACTCTGTATCTAACCCCGTGCTGTCCCTGTCCTAGGGGTGTTTGATGGGGGACAGTGTAGAGGGAGCTTTACTCTGTATCTAACCCCATGCTGTTCCTGTCCTGGGAGTGTTTGATGGGGGGACAGTGTAGAGGGAGCTTTACCCTGTATCTAACCCCGTGCTGTCCCTGTCCCTGGGAGTGTTTGATGGGGGGGACAGTGTAGAGGGAGCTTTACCCTGTATCTAACCCCGTGCTGTCCCTGTCCCTGGGAGTGTTTGATGGGGGGGACAGTGTAGAGGGAGCTTTACCCTGTATCTAACCCCGTGCTGTCCCTGTCCTGGGAGTGTTTGATGGGGGACAATGTAGAGGGAGCTTTACCCTGTATCTAACCCCGTGCTGTCCCTGTCCCTGGGAGTGTTTGATGGGGGGACAGTGTAGAGAGAGCTTTACTCTGTATCTAACCCCGTGCTGTCCCTGTCCTGAGAGTGTTTGATGGGGGACAGTGTAGAGGGAGCTTTACCCTGTATCTAACCCCGTGCTGTCCCTGTCCTGGGAGTGTTTGATGGGGGGACAGTGTAGAGGGAGCTTTACCCTGTATCTAACCCCGTGCTGTCCCTGTCCTGGGAGTGTTTGATGGGGGGACAGTGTAGAGGGAGCTTTACCCTGTATCTAACCCCGTGCTGTCCCTGTCCTGGGAGTGTTTGATGGGGGGGACAGTGTAGAGGGAGCTTTACCCTGTATCTAACCCCGTGCTGTCCCTGTCCTGGGAGTGTTTGATGGGGGACAATGTAGAGGGAGCTTTACCCTGTATCTAACCCCGTGCTGTCCCTGTCCCTGGGAGTGTTTGATGGGGGGACAGTGTAGAGAGAGCTTTACTCTGTATCTAACCCCGTGCTGTCCCTGTCCTGAGAGTGTTTGATGGGGGACAGTGTAGAGGGAGCTTTACCCTGTATCTAACCCCGTGCTGTCCCTGTCCTGGGAGTGTTTGATGGGGGACAGTGTAGAGGGAGCTTTACTCTGTATCTAACCCCGTGCTGTCCCTGTCCCTGGGAGTGTTTGATGGGGGGGACAGTGTAGAGGGAGCTTTACCCTGTATCTAACCCCGTGCTGTCCCTGTCCCTGGGAGTGTTTGATGGGGGGGACAGTGTAGAGGGAGCTTTACCCTGTATCTAACCCCGTGCTGTCCCTGTCCCTGGGAGTGTTTGATGGGGGGGACAGTGTAGAGGGAGCTTTACTCTGTATCTAACCCCGTGCTGTCCCTGTCCTGGGAGTGTTTGATGGGGGGACAGTGTAGAGGGAGCTTTACTCTGTATCTAACCCCGTGCTGTCCCTGTCCCTGGGTGTGTTTGATGGTGGGACAGTGTAGAGGGAGCTTTACTCTGTATCTAACCCCGTGCTGTCCCTGTCCCTGGGAGTGTTTGATGGGGGACAGTGTAGAGGGAGCTTTACCCTGTATCTAACCCCGTGCTGTCCCTGTTCCTGGGGGTGTGTGATGGGGGGGACAGTGTAGAGGGAGCTTTACCCTGTATCTAACCCCGTGCTCTCTCTGCAGTGCCCAGCATGTTCCCGTTTGATCCAGCGTCTGTCGAAGAACGAGTTAATAGTGACCTGTCCGTTATGTCCTTGTTCCGGAGGGAGGGATTGCCGTTTCTGTTGGGATTGCCTCCGGGAATGGTGTGGGAGTGATGGGGAGCGATGTGGATACGCAGACTGCAGCCCCCTGCTCCTGCTGAGGACGTGCTCTGTCATTCAGTCTCCGCGGAGCGCCGTCCACAAGTGTCCGAGCATCCGGCCTTGTCCTGGTTGTCAGACCCTCCTCAGCCACGCTGGAGGCTGTAACAACGTGCTGTGCCCGGACTGCGGCTGTTCATTCTGTTATCGCTGCCTCACGGTCACTCCGAGGCACAGCCCCTCGTGCAGGGTCCAGCCCAACCCCTCTGTCCTGTAACAGCCCCCTCAGACAGCTCAACATCCCTCAGCAACCACTCTCTCACACCCTGCCCTCCTGTCCCCCACTCCCTCAGCACTGACCCTCCGACAGTGCCCACTCCCTCAGCGCTGACCCTCCGACAGTGCGGCCCTCCCTCAGCACTGACCCTCCGACAGTGCCCACTCCCTCAGCACTGACCCTCCGACAGTGCCCACTCCCTCAGCACTGACCCTCCGACAGTGCCCACTCCCTCAGCACTGACCCTCCGACAGTGCCCACTCCCTCAGCACTGACCCTCCGACAGTGCCCTCTCCCTCAGTGCTGACCCTCTGACAGTGCGGCGCTCCCTCAGCACTGACCCTCCGACAGTGCCCACTCCCTCAGCACTGACCCTCCGACAGTGCCCACTCCCTCAGCACTGACCCTCCGACAGTGCCCACTCCCTCAGCACTGACCCTCCGACAGTGCGGCCCTCCCTCAGCACTGACCCTCCGACAGTGCGGCCCTCCCTCAGCACTGACCCTCCGACAGTGCCCACTCCCTCAGCACTGACCCACCGACAGTGCCCACTCCCTCAGCACTGACCCTCCGACAGTGCCCACTCCCTCAGCACTGACCCTCCGACAGTGCCCACTCCCTCAGCACTGACCCTCCGACAGTGCCCATTCCCTCAGCACTGACCCTCCGACAGTGCGGCGCTCCCTCAGCACTGACCCTCTGACAGTGCCCACTCCCTCAGCACTGACCCTCCAACAGTGCCCACTCCCTCAGCACTGACCCTCCGACAGTGCGGCACTCCCTCAGCACTGACCCTCCGACAGTGCCCACTCCCTCAGCACTGACCCTCCGACAGTGCCCACTCCCTCAGCACTGACCCTCCAACAGTGCCCACTCCCTCAGCACTGACCCTCCGACAGTGCGGCGCTCCCTCAGCACTGACCCTCTGACAGTGCGGCGCTCCCTCAGCACTGACCCTCCGACAGTGCCCGCTCCCTCAGCACTGACCCTCTGACATTGCCCACTCCCTCAGCGCTGACCCTCCGACAGTGCCCACTCCCTCAGTACTGACCCTCCGACAGTGCCCACTCCCTCAGCGCTGACCCTCCGACAGTGCCCAATCCCTCAGCACTGACCCTCCAACTGTGCCCGGGAGGGTTGTTGTTGCTATCAGTAAAATTGACTTTGTCCCAATTTCATACCCGCACCCTCTCTGTCTTTGTCCCTCACAATCATTGTGTAAAGATGAACTGAGTTATGATCGCTAATGCCCAAATGCTTCCTGTTCTGCCTGACCCTACGTCATTTAGATATAAAATCCCCAAACCCTTTGGAGTCATAGAGATGTACAGCATGGAAACAGACCCTTCGGCCCAACCCATCCATGCCAACCAGATATCCCAACCCAATCTAGTCCCACCTGCCAGCACCCGGCCCATATCCCTCCAAACCCTTCCTATTCATACACCCATCCAAATGCCTCTTAAATGCTGTAATTGTACCAGCCTCCACCACTTCCTCTGGCAGCTCATTCCACACACGTACCACCCTCTGTGTGAAAAAGTTGCCCCTTAGGTCTGTTTTATATCTTTCCCCTCTCACCCTAAACCTATGCCCCTCTAGTTCTGGACTCCCCCACCCCAGGGAAAAGACCTTGTCTATTTATCCTATCCATGTCCCTCATGATTTTATAAACCTCTATAAGGTCACCCCTCAGCCTCCGACGCTCCAGGGAAAACAGCCCCAGCCTGTTCAGCCTCTCCCTGTAGCTCAAACCTTCCAACTCTGGCAACATCCTCGTAAATCTTTTCTGAACCCTTTCAAGTTTCACAACATCTTTCATGTATCAGGGAGACCAGACCTTCATCTAGATACAAATATTTTCTGTTCCCTCTCTCTGTCTCCCCGTCTCTCTCTCTCTCTCTCTCTCTATTTCTCTGTGTCCATTTTTGGGTGTATCCTGGAGTCCAAGCACCCCTCAATCCATGAACCTCATCAGTTAACTCCCCCCCCCCCATTCCTCCCCCATTGGTGTTGCTATTATAGGTTTCTCTCAGATTGATCCCTTTTCACACTGCTGACTCCCTGCACCAGGGGACCCAGGTTCGATTCCAGCCTCAGGCGACTTATTTGTGTGGAGTTTGCACATTCTCCCCGTGTCTGCGTGGGTTTCCTCCGGGTGCTCCGGTTTCCTCCCACAGTCCAAAGATTTGCAGGTTAGGGTGGGTTGGCCATGGGAAATTGTCCCATAGTGCCCAGGGATATGCAGGTTAGGGTGGATTGGCCATGGGAAATTGTCCCATAGTGCCCAGGGATATGCAGGTTAGGGTGGATTGGCCATGGGAAATTGTCCCATAGTGCCCAGGGATGTGCAGGTTAGGGTGGATTGGCCATGGGAAATTGTCCCATAGTGCCCAGGGATATGCAGGTTAGGGTGGATTGGTCATGGGAAATTGTCCCATAGTGCCCAGGGATGTGCAGGTTAGGGTGGATTGGCCATGGGAAATTGTCCCATAGTGTCCAGGGATGTGCAGGTTAGGGTGGATTGGCCATGGGAAATTGTCCCATAGTGTCCAGGGATGTGCAGGTTAGGGTGGATTGGCCATGGGAAATTGTCCCATAGTGTCCAGGGATGTGCAGGTTAGGGTGGGTTGGCCATGGGAAATTGTCCCATAGTGCCCAAGGATGTGCACGTTAGGGTGGGTTGGCCGTGGGGAATGTGGGGTTGCAGACATAGGGGATTGGTCTGGGTGGGATGCTCTTTGGGGGATGGGGATGGGCTCCATGGGCCAAATGGCCTGCTTCCACACTGAAGGGGGTCTGGGACTCGGACTGAGCCTCCCTCACGCTCCTTGGGACGGGTTTGTATTTCACAGAGGGAGCTCGGTTACCAGCGAATTTCAGCTGCAATCTGTCCACGTGAATGGCCTGTGTACTCGGGGGGAGAGCAGGAGTCTGTAAAGGTTGGAGTTCTGGGTACAGCCACTAAACCTCCCTGCGATGCGGGTAAAGGGAGGGTAACTCCATGCCTCATTCAGGGGAGGGCTGCTGGCCACTCGCTCTCAAAAATAGCCCAGACCAATGATTCTCAGTCCACAAAGACAAAAGGCTTAGAAACCTCGGCTCAGGTAGAAACGTCAGACCCGTGAAACAACGCAGTAAAACCTCTGTCCATTGGTCCGTCAGCTGAGGCGTGGAAATGTGGTTTTGGTTTTCGGTTTCCTGTTGTTTGGGGGTGACCTCCCCAGTGGCCACGTGCTGCATTAACTTTCGCTTCTCACACTTCAATCATGAATAAACTCACTCTGTCGCCCACTCAGGATGTGGTTCAGTTTCTGGGGAGTTTTGGTGTGGTTTGGGAAGAAGGGACACACTGAGGGAGGGGGTTAGAGTACACGCTGAGGGAGGGGGTTAGAGTACACGCTGAGGGAGGGGGTTAGAGTACACACTGAGGGATGGGGGGTTAGAGTACACACTGAGGGAGGGGGGGTTAGAGTACACACTGAGGGATGGGGGGTTAGAGTAGACACTGAGGGAGGGGGTTAGAGTACACACTGAGAGAGGGGGGTTAGAGTACACACTGAGAGAGGGGGTTAGAGTACAAACTGAGGGAGGGGGTTCGAGTACACGCTGAGGGAGGAGGTTAGAGTACACACTGAGAGAGGGGGGTTAGAGTACACACTGAGGGAGGGGGTTCGAGTACAAACTGAGGGAGGGGGTTCGAGTACACGCTGAGGGAGGGGGTTAGAGTACACGCTGAGGGAGGGGGTTAGAGTACACACTGAGGGAGGGGGTTAGAGTACACACTGAGGGAGGGGGTTAGAGTACACGCTGAGGGAGGGGGTGTTAGAGTACACCCTGAGGGAGGGGGGTTAGAGTACACGCTGAGGGAGGGGGTTAGAGCACACATTGAGGGAGGGGGGTTAGAGTACACACTGAGGGAGGGGTTAGAGTACACACTGAGGGAGGGGGTTAGAGTACACGCTGAGGGAGGGGGGTTAGAGTACACACTGAGGGAGGGGGTTAGAGTACACACTGAGAGAGGGGGGTTAGAGTACACACTGAGAGAGGGGGTTAGAGTACAAACTGAGGGAGGGGGTTCGAGTACACGCTGAGGGAAGGGGTTAGAGATACACATTGAGGGAGGGGCTTAGACGACACAATGAGAGAGGGGGGTTAGAGTACACACTGAGGGAGGGGGTTAGATTACACACTGAGGGAGGGGGTTAGATTACACCCTGAGGGAGGGGGTTAGACAACACACAGAGAGGTGGCGGTTAGAGTACACACTGTGGGAGGGGGTTGGAGTACACACTGAGGGAGGGGGCTAGAGTACACACTGAGAGTGGGGGGTTAGAGTACACACTGAGGGAGGGGGTTAGAGTACACACTGAGGGTGGGGGTTAGAGTACACACTGAGGGAGGGGGGGTTAGAGTACACACTGAGGGAGGGGGTTAGAGTACACGCTGAGGGAGGGGGTTAGAGTACACACTGAGGGAGGGGGGTTAGAGTACACACTGAGGGAGGGGGTTAGAGTACACACTGAGGGAGGGGGTTAGATTACATACTGAGGGAGGGGGTTAGACAACACAGAGAGAGGTGGCGGTTAGAGTACACACTGTGGGAGGGGGTTAGAGTACACACTGAGGGAGGGGGCTAGAGTACACACTGAGAGTGGGGGGTTAGAGTACACACTGAGAGTGGGGGGGTTAGAGTACACACTGAGGGAGGGGGTTAGAGTACACACTGAGGGTGGGGGTTAGAGTACACACTGAGGGAGGGAGTTAGAGTCCACACTGAGACAGGGGGCTTAGAGTACACACTGAGACAGGGGGCTTAGAGTACACACTGAGGAGGGGGTTAGAGTACACACTGAGGAGGGTGTTAGAGTACACACTGAGAGAGGGGGCTTAGAGTACACACTGAGGGAGGGGGTTAGAGTACACACTGAGGGAGGGGGTTAGAGTACACATTGAGGGAGGGGGTTAGAGTACACACTGAGACAGGGGGCTTAGAATACACACTGAGGAGGGGGTTAGAGTACACATTGAGGGAGGGGGTTAGAGTACACACTGAGGGAGGGGGTTAGAGTACACTCTGAGGGAGGGGGTTAGATTACACACTGAAAGAGGGGGTTAGAGTACACACTGAGGGAGGCGGTTAGAGTACACACTGAGGGAGGGGGTTAGAGTACACACTGAGGGAGGGAGTTAGAGTACACACTGAGGGAGGGGGTTAGAGTACACACTGAGGGAGGGGGGTTAGAGTACACATTGAGGGAGGGGGTTAGAGTACACACTGAGGGAGGGGGTTAGATTACATACTGAGGGAGGGGGTTAGACAACACAGAGAGAGGTGGCGGTTAGAGTACACACTGTGGGAGGGGGTTAGAGTACACACTGAGGGAGGGGGCTAGAGTACACACTGAGAGTGGGGGGTTAGAGTACACACTGAGAGTGGGGGGGTTAGAGTACACACTGAGGATGGGGGTTAGAGTACACACTGAGGGAGGGGGGATTAGAGTACACACTGAGGGAGGGGGTTAGAGTACACACTGAGGGAGGGGGTTAGAGTCCACATTGAGGGAGGGGGTTAGAGTACACTCTGAGGGAGGGGGTTAGATTACACACTGAGGGAGGCGGTTAGAGTACACACTGAGGGAGGGAGTTAGAGTCCACACTGAGACAGGGGGCTTAGAATACACACTGAGGAGGGGGTTAGAGTACACATTGAGGGAGGGGGTTAGAGTACACACTGAGGGAGGGGGTTAGAGTACACACTGAGACAGGGGGCTTAGAATACACACTGAGGAGGGGGTTAGAGTACACATTGAGGGAGGGGGTTAGAGTACACACTGAGGGAGGGGGTTAGAGTACACTCTGAGGGAGGGGGTTAGATTACACACTGAAAGAGGGGGTTAGAGTACACACTGAGGGAGGCGGTTAGAGTACACACTGAGGGAGGGGGTTAGAGTACACACTGAGGGAGGGAGTTAGAGTCCACACTGAGACAGAGGGCTTAGAATACACACTGAGGAGGGGGTTAGAGTACACATTGAGGGAGGGGGTTAGAGTACACACTGAGGGAGGGGGTTAGAGTACACTCTGAGGGAGGGGGGTTAGATTACACACTGAAAGAGGGGGTTAGAGTACACCCTGAGGGAGGGGGTTAGACAACACAGAGAGAGGTGGCGGTTAGAGTACACACTGTGGGAGGGGGTTAGAGTACACACTGAGGGAGGGGGTTAGAGTACACACTGAGGGTGGGGGTTAGAGTACACACTGAGGGAGGGGGTTAGAGTACACACTGAAAGAGGGGGTTAGAGTACACACTGAGGGAGGGGGTTAGAGTACACACTGAGGGTGGGGGTTAGAGTACACACTGAGGGAGGGGGTTAGAGTACACACTGAAAGAGGGGGTTAGAGTACACACTGAGGGAGGGGGTTAGAGTACACACTGAGGGTGGGGGTTAGAGTACACACTGAGGGAGGGGGGGTTAGAGTACACACTGAGGGAGGGGGTTAGAGTATACGCTGAGGGAGGGGGTTAGAGTACACACTGAGGGAGGGGGTTAGAGTACACATTGAGGGAGGGGGTTAGAGTACACACTGAGGGAGGGAGTTAGAGTCCACACTGAGACAGGGGGCTTAGAATACACACTGAGGAGGGGGTTAGAGTACACACTGAGGGAGGCGGTTAGAGTACACACTGAGGGAGGGGGTTAGAGTACACACTGAGGGAGGGGGTTAGACAACACAGAGAGAGGTGGCGGTTAGAGTACACACTGTGGGAGGGGGTTAGAGTACACACTGAGGGAGGGGGTTAGAGTACACACTGAGAGTGGGGGGTTAGAGTACACACTGAGACAGGGGGCTTAGAGTACACATTGAGGGAGGGGGTTAGAGTACACACTGAGGGAGGGAGTTAGAGTACACACTGAGGGAGGGGGTTAGACAACACAGAGAGAGGTGGCGGTTAGAGTACACACTGTGGGAGGGGGTTAGAGTACACACTGAGGGAGGGGGTTAGAGTACACACTGAGAGTGGGGGGTTAGTGTACACACTGAGAGTGGGGGGGTTAGAGTACACACTGAGGGAGGGGGTTAGAGTACACACTGAGGGTGGGGGTTAGAGTACACACTGAGGGAGGGAGTTAGAGTCCACACTGAGACAGGGGGCTTAGAGTACACACTGAGACAGGGGGCTTAGAGTACACACTGAGGAGGGGGTTAGAGTACACACTGAGGAGGGTGTTAGAGTACACACTGAGAGAGGGGGCTTAGAGTACACACTGAGGGAGGGGGTTAGAGTACACACTGAGGGAGGGGGTTAGAATACACACTGAGAGAGGGGGGTTAGAGTACACAGAGAGGGGCATTAGAGTACACACTGTGGGAGGGGGTTAGAGTACACATTGAGGGAGGGGGTTAGAGTACAAATTGAGGGAGGGAGTTTGAGTAGACACTGAGGGAGGGGGTTAGAGTACAAACTGAGGGAGGGGGTTAGAGTACGCACTGAGGGAGGCGGTTAGAGATACACACTGAGAGAGGGGGGTTAGAGTACACAGAGAGGGGCATTAGAGTACACACTGAGGGAGGGGATTAGAGTACACATTGAGGGAGGGGGTTAGAGTACACATTGAGGGAGGGAGTTCGAGTACACACTGAGGGAGGGAGTTTGAGTACACACTGAGGGAGGGAGTTTGAGTACACACTGAGAGGGGAGGTTAGAGTACACACTGAGGGAGGTGGGTTAGAGTACACAGAGAGAGAGGGTGGTTAGAGTACACACTGAGGGAGGCGGGTTAGAGTATACACAGAGAGAGGGGGGTTGGAGTACACACTGAGAGAGGGGGTTAGAGTACACACTGAGGGAGGGGGTTAGAGTACACACTGAGAGAGGGGGTTAGAGTACACACTGAGGGAGGGGGTTAGAGTACACACTGAGGGAGGGGGTTAGAGTACACACTGAGAGAGGGGGTTAGAGTACACACTGAGGGAGGGGGTTAGAATACACACTGAGGGAGGGGGTTAGAGTACACACTGAGGGAGGGGGTTAGAATACACATTGAGGGATGGGGTTAGAGTACACACTGAGGGAGGGGGTTAGAGTACACGCTGAGGGAGGGGGTTAGAGTACACACTGAGGGAGGGGCTTAGAGTTCACACTGAGAGAGGGGGTTAGAGTACACACTGAGGGAGGGGGTTAGAGTACACACTGAGGGAGGGAGTTCGAGTACACACTGAGGGAGTGGGTTAGAGTACACAGAGAGAGGTGGCGGTTAGAGTACACACTGAGGGAGGGGGTTTAGAGTACACACTGAGAGTGGGGGGTTAGAGTACACACTGAGAGTGGGGGGTTAGAGTACACACTGAGGGAGGCGGGTTAGAGTCCACACTGAGGGATGCTGTTAGAGTACACATTGAGGGAGGGAGTTATAGTACACACTGAGGGAGTGGGTTAGAGTACATGCTGAGGGAGGGAGTTAGATTACACACTGAGGGAGGTGTTGAGAGTACACACTGAGGGAGGGGATTAGAGTACACACTGAGGGAGGAGGTTAGAGTACACACTGAGGGAGGAGGTTAGAGTACACACTGAGGGAGGTGGATTAGAGTACACAGAGAGAGTGGGCGGTTAGAGTATACACTGAGGGAGGCGGGTTAGAGTATACACAGAGAGAGGGGGTTAGAGTACACACTGAGGGAGGGGGGTTAGAGTGCACACTGAGGGAGCGGGTTTGAGTCCACACTGAGGGAAGGGGTTCGAGTACACACTGAGAGAGGCGGCCTAGAGTACACGCTGAGGGAGGGGGTTAGAGTACACGCTGAGGGAGGGGGTTAGAGTACACACTGAGAGAGGGGGCTTAGAGTACACGCTGAGGGAGGGGGTTAGTGTACACACTGAGAGAGGGGGTTAGTGTACACACTGAGGGAGGGGGTTAGAGTACACACTGAGAGAGGGGGCTTAGAGTACACACTGAGGGAGGGGGTTAGAGTACACACTGAGAGAGGGGGCTTAGAGTACACGCTGAGGGAGGGGGTTAGTGTACACACTGAGGGAGGGGGTTAGAGTACACACTGATGGAGGGAGTTAGAGTAGACACTGAGGGAGGGGGGTTAGAATACAAACTGAGGGAGGGGGTTAGAGTACACGCTGAGGGAGGGGGTTAGAGTACGCACTGAGGGTGGGGGTTAGAGATACACACTGAGGCAGGGGCTTAGAGTACACACTGAGGGAGGGGCGTTAGAGTACACACTGAGGGAGGGGGTTAGAATACACATTGAGGGATGGGGTTAGAGTACACACTGAGGGAGGGGCGTTAGAGTACACACTGAGGGAGGGGGTTAGAGTACACACTGAGGGAGGGGGTTAGAGATACACACTGAGGGAGGGGCTTAGAGTTCACACTGAGAGAGGGGTGTTAGAGTACACAGAGAGGGGCGTTAGAGTACACACTGAGGGAGGGGGTTAGAGTACACACTGAGGGAGGGAGTTCGAGTACACACTGAGGGAGGGAGTTCGAGTACACACTGAGGGAGTGGGTTAGAGTACACAGAGAGAGGTGGCGGTTAGAGTACACACTGAGGGAGGGGGTTTAGAGTACACACTGAGAGTGGGGGGTTAGAGTACACACTGAGAGTGGGGGGTTAGAGTACACACTGAGGGAGGCGGGTTAGAGTCCACACTGAGGGAGGCTGTTTACGTACACACTGAGGGAGGGAGTTAGAGTACACACTGAGGGAGTGGGTTAGAGTACACGCTGAGGGAGGGAGTTAGATTACACACTGAGGGAGGTGTTGAGAGTACACACTGAGGGAGGGGATTAGAGTACACACTGAGGGAGGAGGTTAGAGTACACACTGAGGGAGGAGGTTAGAGTACACACTGAGGGAGGTGGGTTAGAGTACACAGAGAGAGGGGGGTTAGAGTACACACTGACGGAGGGAGTTAGAGTAGACACTGAGGGAGGGGGGTTAGAATACAAACTGAGGGACGGGGTTAGAGTACACGCTGAGGGAGGTGGTTAGAGTACGCACTGAGGGAGGGGGTTAGGGATACACACTGAGGGGGGTTAGAGTCTATACTGAGGGAGGGGGTTAGAGTACTCACTGAGGGAGGGAGTTAGAGTACTCACTGAGGGAGGGGGTTAGAGTGCACACTGAGGGAGGGGGTTAGAGTACTCACTGAGGGAGGGGGTTAGAGTGCACACTGAGGGAGGGAGTTAGAGTACTCACTGAGGGAGGGGGTTAGAGTGCACACTGAGGGACGGGGTTAGAGTACTCACTGAGGGAGGGGGTTAGATTGCACACTGAGGGAGGGAGTTAGAGTACACACTGAGGGAGGGGGTTGGAGTGCACACTGAGACCAGGGATCAGGGAGTGAGGGGAGAGAGTGGGATTAGACTGGGTGGGATATTAAAGGGGGTGGGGAGTGAGGGGAGAGAGTGGGATTAGACTGGGTGGGATATTAAAGGGGGTGGGGAGTGAGGGGGGAGAGTGGGATTAGACTGGGTGGGATATTAAAGGGAGTGGGGAGTGAGGGGAGAGAGTGGGATTAGACTGGGTGGGATATTAAAGGGAGTGGGGAATGAGAGGGGGGAGAGTGGGATTAGACTGGGTGGGATATTAAAGGGAGTGGGGAATGAGAGGGGGGAGAGTGGGATTAGACTGGGTGGGATATTAAAGGGAGTGGGGAGTGAGGGGGAGAGTGGGATTAGACTGGGTGGGATATTAAAGGGGGTGGGGAGTGAGGGGAGAGAGTGGGATTAGACTGGGTGGGATATTAAAGGGGGTGGGGAGTGAGGGGGGAGAGTGGGATTAGACTGGGTGGGATATTAAAGGGAGTGGGGAGTGAGGGGAGAGAGTGGGATTAGACTGGGTGGGATATTAAAGGGAGCGGTGAGTGAGGGGGAGAGTGGGATTAGACTGGGTGGGATATTAAAGGGAGTGGGGAGTGAGGGGAGAGAGTGGGATTAGACTGGGTGGGATATTAAAGGGGGCGGTGAGTGAATGGGAGAGTGGGATTAGACTGGGTGGGATATTAAAGGGAGCGGGGAGTGAGGGGGAGAGTGGGATTAGACTGGGTGGGATATTAAAGGGAGCAGGGAGTGAGGGGGGAGAGTGGGATTAGACTGGGTGGGATATTAAAGGGAGTGGGGAGTGAGGGGGGAGAGTGGGATTAGACTGGGTGGGATATTAAAGGGAGTGGGGAGTGAGGGGGGAGAGTGGGATTAGACTGGGTGGGATATTAAAGGGAGCGGGGAGTGAGGGGGAGAGTGGGATTAGACTGGGTGGGATATTAAAGGGAGTGGGGAGTGAGGGGGGAGAGTGGGATTAGACTGGGTGGGATATTAAAGGGGGTGGGGAGTGAGGGGGGAGAGTGGGATTAGACTGGGTGGGATATTAAAGGGAGGGGGAGTGAGGGGGGAGAGTGGGATTAGACTGGGTGGGATATTAAAGGGAGCAGGGAGTGAGGGGGGAGAGTGGGATTAGACTTGGTGGGATATTAAAGGGAGCGGGGAGTGAGGGGGGAGAGTGGGATTAGACTGTGTGGGATATTAAAGGGAGCGGGGAGTGAGGGGGGAGAGTGGGATTAGACTGGGTGGGATATTAAAGGGAGCGGGGAGTGAGGGGGGAGAGTGGGATTAGACTGGGTGGGATATTAAAGGGAGTGGGGTATGAGAGGGGGGAGAGTGGGATTAGACTGGGTGGGATATTAAAGGGAGCGGGGAGTGAGGGGGGAGAGTGTGATTAGACTGGGTGGGATATTAAAGGGAGCGGGTAGTGAGGGGGGAGAGTGTGATTAGACTGGGTGGGATATTAAAGGGGGTGGGGAGTGAGGGGGAGAATGGGATTAGACTGGGTGGGATATTAAAGGGAGCGGGGAGTGAGGGGGGACAGTGGGATTAGACTAGGTGGGATATTAAAGGGCGTGAGGGGGAGAGTGGGATTAGACTGGGTGGGATATTAAAGGGGGTGGGGAGTGAGGGGGGAGAGTGGGATTAGACTGGGTGGGATATTAAAGGGGGTGGGGAGTGAGGGGGGAGAGTGGGATTAGACTGGGTGGGATATTAAAGGGGGTGGGGAGTGAGGGGGGAGAGTGGGATTAGACTGGGTGGGATATTAAAGGGAGTGGGGAGTGAGGGGGAGAGTGGGATTAGACTGGGTGGGATATTAAAGGGAGAGGGGAGTGAGGGGGGAGAGTGCGATTAGACTGGGTGGGATATTAAAGGGGGTGGGGAGTGAGGGGGAGAATGGGATTAGACTGTGTGGGATATTAAAGGGAGTGGGGAGTGATGGGGGAGAGTGGGATTAGACTGGGTGGGATATTAAAGGGGGTGGGGAGTGAGGGGGAGAATGGGATTAGACTGGGTGGGATATTAAAGGGAGCGGGGAGTGAGGGGGGAGTGGGATTAGACTGGGTGGGATATTAAAGGGAGTGGGGAGTGAGGGGGGAGAGTGGGATTAGACTGGGTGGGATATTAAAGGGAGCGGGGAGTGAGGGGGAGAGTGGGATTAGACTGGGTGGGATATTAAAGGGAGCGGGGCGTGAGGGGGAGAGTGGGATTAGACTGGGTGGGATATTAAAGGGGGTGGGGAGTGAGGGGGGAGAGTGGGATTAGACTAGGTGGGATATTAAAGGGAGTGGGGAATGTGAGGGGGAGAGTGGGATTAGACTGGGTGGGATATTAAAGGGAGCAGGGAGTGAGGGGGGAGAGTGGGATTAGACTGGGTGGGATATTAAAGGGAGTGGGGAGTGAGGGGGAGAGTGGGATTAGACTGGGTGGGATATTAAAGGGAGCGGGGAGTGAGGGGGGAGAGTGGGATTAGACTGGGTGGGATATTAAAGGGAGCGGGGAGTGAGGGGGGAGAGTGGGATTAGACTGGGTGGGATATTAAAGGGAGTGGGGTATGAGAGGGGGGAGAGTGGGATTAGACTGGGTGGGATATTAAAGGGGGTGGGGAGTGAGGGGGGAGAGTGTGATTAGACTGGGTGGGATATTAAAGGGAGCAGGGAGTGAGGGGGGAGAGTGGGATTAGACTGGGTGGGATATTAAAGGGCGTGAGGGGGAGAGTGGGATTAGACTGGGTGGGATATTAAAGGGAGCGGGCCGTGAGGGGGAGAGTGGGATTAGACTGGGTGGGATATTAAAGGGGGCGGGGAGTGAGGGGGAGAGTGGTATTAGACTGTGTGGGATATTAAAGGGAGTGGGGAGTGACGGTGGAGAATGGGATTAGACTGGGTGGGATATTAAAGGGGGTGGGGAGTGAGGGGGAGAATGGGATTAGACTGGGTGGGATATTAAAGGGAGCGGGGAGTGAGGGGGGAGTGGGATTAGACTGGGTGGGATATTAAAGGGAGCGGGGCGTGAGGGGGAGAGTGGGATTAGACTGGGTGGGATATTAAAGGGAGGGGGAGTGAGGGGGAGAGTGAGATTAGACTGGGTGGGATATTAAAGGGGGTGGGGAGTGAGGGGGGAGAGTGGGATTAGACTAGGTGGGATATTAAAGGGAGTGGGGAATGTGAGGGGGAGAGTGGGATTAGACTGGGTGGGATACTAAAGGGAGCGGGGCGTGAGGGGGAGAGTGGGATTAGACTGGGTGGGGTATTAAAGGGAGTGGGGAGTGACGGGGGAGTGTGGGATTAGACTGGGTGGGGTATTAAAGGGAGTGAGGGGGGAGAGTGGGAGTAGACTGGGTGGGATATTAAAGGGTGCAGGGAGTGACGGGGAGAGTGGGATTAGACTGGGTGGGATATTAAAGGGAGCGGGGCGTGAGGGGGAGAGTGGGATTAGACTGGGTGGGATATTAAAGGGGGTGGGGAGTGACGGGGGAGTGGGATTAGACTGGGTGGGGTATTAAAGGGAGCGGGGCGTGAGAGGGAGAGTGGGATTAGACTGGGTGGGATATTAAAGGGAGCGGGGAGTGGGGGGGGAGTGGGTTTAGACTGGGTGGGATATTAAAGGGAGCGGGGCGTGAGAGGGAGAGTGGGATTAGACTGGGTGGGATATTAAAGGGAGCGGGGCGTGAGAGGGAGAGTGGGATTAGACTGGGTGGGATATTAAAGGGAGCGGGGCGTGAGAGGGAGAGTGGGATTAGACTGGGTGGGATATTAAAGGGAGCGGGGCGTGAGAGGGAGAGTGGGATTAGACTGGGTGGGATATTAAAGGGAGTGGGGAGTGAGGTGGGAGAGGGATTAGACTGGGTGGGATATTAAAGGGAGCGGGGAGTGAGGGGGAGAGTGGGATTAGACTGGGTGGGATATTAAAGGGAGTGGGGAGTTACGGGGGAGTGTGGGATGGGGGGAAATGCGTTTGGATTTGGAAATCTGTGTGAGAGTTATGGCTTGGTACTGCAGGGTGTTGGAAGTGGGGGATTGGAATGGGGGTTTTAACCTGAGGAGGATGTTTGAGGGGGAGGGGGGCGGGGGGTTCTGTGTAACCCATCAGTGTGCAGGGACCCTGAGTGAGTCTGAAACTATCAGAATGTTTGGAATGTGATATACCCCGTGGACCCAGAAGATGGAGATCTCGCTCCATGATCCGGATAGAGGATTCCGTGTGGAATGCGATGACTCAGCCTCCTCAGCCTTCCCTGCTCCCACCTACTCATAACCAAAACACGAGGAACATTGCGCTGATGTGACTGTTCATCCCCACATTGTACCCGGGGTCTGCTCAGGGGCTTCTGGGGGGGAAAGGGGTGACACTGAAGGGGCAAGGGGCTAGATGGGAGGGTTAACTAATGCCCCCATTCACCCTCTAGCCATCCCTCCCCAATGTGAAGTGATTTCACCCCCAGCGTGAGGGTGTGGGGGCAGCAGGGCTGGTACGGGGTTTGGGGGCCTCAATATGACCTTCCACCGTCCAAAGAGAGTGATCCCTGCGGATCCAGTCTGGGAGGTATGGGACTCCAATGAAGGTGCCTTACTCGTGGATGCCAGAGAATGGGCTATTCGACCACAGTGTGCATCGCATGCCTCTGAGCCCAATCTCAGTCCTTGCACCGAACTGACCGCAGGCCATTTGTCCCATCCATTTCTGTGCTGTGCCTTTGCAGGAGTTTGAACCACTCCTGGTATTCCAAACCCCTCTCCACTCCCTCCCCCCCACTCCCCAACCTCTGGGTAATCTTCATCCAATTCCCGTTGGAAATGCCTGACTGAGCCGGCCTCACCCACACTCCCGGCTCCGACCACTCACTGGGCTCAATGAGGAACAGTTCCTTCCCACCTCGCTGTTGTTTCTTTCACCAATCCCCTTCTAACCGGTGCTCCCCGGCTCTAGATCACCCCCTCACAGGAGGAACAGCCTCTCCCTATCCCCTCTGTGCTGCTTCACCATGTTGGAACCCTCTCAGAGTGCACAGTGGCTGGTGTGTGTTATCAGTCAGTAACAGTCAGACACAGCAGGGTACACTCATCTGAACAGAACTGAAGTGGGCAGACACAGGGAACCAACCATTAACTCCCCTCCTGACTCCCCCCAGAGCCTGTCCCACCATCTACAAGGCACAAGTCAGGAGGGTGAGGGAATACTCCCCACTTGCCCCTGGATGGGGGCAGCTCCAACAACACTCAAGAAGCTCGACACCATCCAGGGACAAAGCAGCCCCCGCTTGATTGGCACCACACCCACAAACATCCCCTCCCTCCCTTACCCACCGACGCTCAGTAGCAGCAGTGTGTACCAGCTACAAGATACACTGCAGAAACTCCCCAAAGATCCTCAGGCAGCACCTTCCAAACCCATGGCCACTTCCATCCAGAAGGACAAGGGGCCACAGATACATGGGAACCCCACCCCCTGCAAGTTCCCTCTGAGCCCCTCACTATCCTGACTTGGGAATATATCCCCGTTCCCTCAGTGTGGCTGGGTCAGAATCCTGGGATTCCCTCCCTCAGGGACACTGTGGGTCTACCCTCCAGCACATGGACTGCAGCGGGTCAAGAAGGCAGCTCACCCCCACCTTCTCAAGGGGGGCAACTAGGGACGGGGCGATAAAGGCTGGGCCCAGCCAGTGACATCTTAAGTTCTTCAAATGAGAGTAATGAAGCAGAATTACTGAGACATTGTGCCTCTCCAGTTCTGCAGAAGGGTCACTCGACCTGAAATGTTGACCCCGCTTTCTCGGAGCTTCCGCAGCACTCTGTCCCTGTCCCACATCTCCAGGATCTGCATGGTCCTGCTTTACTCACCCAGCGGCCTCCAATCAGGAGGTGAAACAGCTGAATGTAACATTTACACCACCCACCTTGCTCACCTCCTTCCTCCCTCATCAACACCCCCAGCAAACACTCTCTACAGCAATAATTCCGGAAGGCCTTAAACACTGAGCAAGGCAAATCAGCTCATTAAAGATACAATAGGAAGCTTCAGGAACTGTATCCCAGTGAAAGTTAGCACTTTCAGGAACAGTATCCCAGTGAGAGTCAGTCCCTTCAGGAACTGTATCCCAGTGAGAGTCAGCCCCTTCAGGAACTGTATCCCAGTGAGAGTCAGTCCCTTCAGGAACAGTATCCCACTGAGAGTCAGCCCCTTCAGGAACTGTATCCCAGTGAGAGTCAGTCCCTTCAGGAACAGTATCCCACTGAGAGTCAGCCCCTTCAGGAACTGTATCCCAGTGAGAGTCAGTCCCTTCGGGAACTATATCCCAGTGAGAGTCAGCCCCTTCAGGAACTATATCCCAGTGAGAGTCAGCACCATCAGGAACTGTATCCCAGTGAGAGTCAGTCCCTTCAGGAACTGTATCCCAGTGAGAGTCAGCCCCTTCAGGAACTGTATGCCAGTGAGAGTCAGCACCATCAGGAACTGTATCCCAGTGAGAGTCAGTCCCATCAGGAACTGTATCCCAGTGAGAGTCAGCACCTTCAGGAACTGTATCCCAGTGAGAGTCAGCCCCTTCAGGAACTGTATCCCAGTGAGAGTCAGCACCTTCAGGAACTGTATCCCAGTGAGAGTCAGTCCCTTCAGGAACTATATCCCAGTGAGAGTCAGTCCCTTCAGGAACAGTATCCCAGTGAGAGTCAGTCCCTTCAGGATCTGTATCCCAGTGAGAGTCAGTCCCTTCAGGAACTGTATCCCAGTGAGAGTCAGTCCCTTCAGGAACTGTATCCCAGTGAGAGTCAGTCCCTTCAGGAACTATATCCCAGTGAGAGTCAGCCCCTTCAGGAACTGTATCCCAGTGAGAGTCAGTCCCTTCAGGAACTATATCCCAGTGAGAGTCAGTCCCTTCAGGAACTGTATCCCAGTGAGAGTCAGTCCCTTCAGGAACTATATCCCAGTGAGAGTCAGCCCCTTCAGGAACTGTATCCCAGTGAGAGTCAGTCCCTTCAGGAACTGTATCCCAGTGAGAGTCAGCACCATCAGGAACTGTATCCCAGTGAGAGTCAGTCCCTTCAGGAACTGTATCCCAGAGAGAGTCAGTCCCTTCAGGAACTATATCCCAGTGAGAGTCAGCACCTTCAGGAACTGTATCCCAGTGAGAGTCAGTCCCTTCAGGAACTGTATCCCAGAGAGAGACAGCCCCTTCAGGAACTGTATCCCAGAGAGAGTCAGTCCCTTCAGGAACTGTATCCCAGTGAGAGACAGCACCTCCAGGAACTATATCCCAGTGAGTCAGTCCCTTCAGGGACTGTATCCCAGTGAGAGTCAGCACCTTCAGGAACTGTATCCCAGTGAGAGACAGCACCTTCAGGAACTGTATCCCAGTGAGAGTCAGCCCCTTCAGGAACTGTATCCCAGTGAGAGGCAGCACCTTCAGGAACTGTATCCCAGAGAGAGACAGCACCTTCAGGAACTATATCCCGGTGAGAGTCAGCCCCTTCAGGAACTGTATCCCAGTGAGAGTCAGCCCCTTCAGGAACTGTATCCCAGTGAGAGAGAGCACCTTCAGGAACTGTATCCCAGTGAGAGTCAGTCCCTTCAGGAACTGTATCCCAGTGAGAGTCAGCCCCTTCAGGAACTGTATCCCAGTGAGAGTCAGCCCCTTCAGGAACTGTATCCCAGTGAGAGTCAGCCCCTTCAGGAACTGTATCCCAGTGAGAGACAGCCCCTTCAGGAACTGTATCCCAGTGAGAGAGAGCACCTTCAGGAACTGTATCCCAGTGAGAGTCAGTCCCTTCAGGAACTGTATCCCAGTGAGAGGCAGCACCATCAGGAACTGTATCCCAGTGAGAGTCAGTCCCTTCAGGAACTGTATCCCAGTGAGAGGCAGCACCATCAGGAACTGTATCCCAGTGAGAGTCAGTCCCTTCAGGAACTGTATCCCAGTGAGAGTCAGTCCCTTCAGGAACTGTATCCCAGTGAGAGGCAGCACCATCAGGAACTGTATCCCAGTGAGAGTCAGTCCCTTCAGGAACTGTATCCCAGTGAGAGTCAGTCCCTTCAGGAACTATATCCCAGTGAGAGTCAGCCCCTTCAGGAACTGTATCCCAGTGAGAGTCAGTCCCTTCAGGAACTGTATCCCGGTGAGAGGCAGCACCATCAGGAACTGTATCCCAGTGAGAGTCAGCACCTTCAGGAACTGTATCCCAGTGAGAGGCAGTCCCTTCAGGAACTGTATCCCAGTGAGAGTCAGCCCCTTCAGGAACTATATCCCAGTGAGAGTCAGCCCCTTCAGGAACTGTATCCCAGTGAGAGTCAGTCCCTTCAGGAACTGTATCCCAGTGAGAGTCAGCCCCTTCAGGAACTGTATCCCAGTGAGAGTCAGTCCCTTCAGGAACTGTATCCCAGTGAGAGTCAGCCCCTTCAGGAACTGTATCCCAGTGAGAGTCAGTCCCTTCAGGAACTGTATCCCAGTGAGAGTCAGTCCCTGAAAATTTGTGATTTAAAAGCAGCTCTGGGATTTACATATTAATAAACCGAAACCTGCAACCATTTCTAAAAGATGAAAGACTCCACGGCAATCTCAGTTTGTTGAATATATGGCATCAGTTGCATGACACTCTATTCTTTTGCGATACATTCTCTGTCCCATGATCGTGCCCCGCTATTTCCCTGAAGAAGCAGCCGTGGTCTGGAAGGCTGTGCATCCATTTGAACCTTTTGGACTCTAACCTGGTGTAGTGTGATTGTTAACTTGATGATGCTGTTGATCTTTATGAAGTGAGCGGTTTTGTCCTTGCCTCTCAGATCAGACAGAAGAGGGCTTACCCTGGGTGGAATTGAGCTGTGAATTTCAGTTGTGTACAGAAGCGTCCAGGATGAGTCAGGAATGGTTGGACTGCAGTTTTATTGGGGAGGGGGGTGGTGGGGTATTGATTAACTGTAAGACACACCCTCCACTGTCTGATATCTCAGATCTGCACCAGGGACCTGCTCCGGGGCCAGTCTGGTGTCTCCCTTAGCACTGAGTTCCATGGGAGCTGGGCAGTGTGTTACTCTTCCTTCCCTGGTGGTCAGGAGAGAGCTGGCAATGTGCCACACCACCTCTCTCCCCTTCTGTCCCTTTACCCCGGGGTGAGTGACTGCCTGTTGCTGAGAGGTAAGTGATTGACCTCAGTCCGCAGGCGAAGCAGTGAGGAACTCTCAAAAGGACATTGACACCTCAGGGGAGTGGGCAGAGAATGGGGCAGGTGGGGTTCAGTGCAGACAGAGTATGAGATGATACACTCCCCCCTCCTTGGGAAGGTGATAGCCCAATGGTATGATCTCTGGACTGTTAACCTATAAACCCGGGAACGTGCTGGGGGCCCGGGTTTGATTCCTGCCCGTGGCAGATGGTGGAATATGAATTCAATAAAATATAGAAGGTCATAGAACCCCTACTGTGTGGAAACAGGCCATTCGGCCCAACATGTCCAACACCCACCCACCCTCCAAAGAGTAACCCACCTAGACCAATTCCCCTACCCTATTACTCAACATTTCCCACGGCCAATCCACCCTAACCTGCACATCCCTGGGCACTATGGGACAATTTCCCATGGCCAATCCACCCTAACCTGCACATCCCTGGGCACTATGGGACAATTTCCCATGGCCAATCCACCCTAACCTGCACATCCCTGGGCACTATCGGACAATTTCCCATGGCCAATCCACCCTAACCTGCACATCCCTGGGCACTATGGGACAATTTCCCATGGCCAACCCACCCTAACCTGCACATTCTGGGCACTATGGGACAATTTCCCATGGCCAATCCACCATAACCTGCACATCCCTGGACGCTATGAGACAATTTCCCATGGCCAATCCACCCTAGCCTACACATCCCTGGGCACAATGGGACAATTTCCCATGGCCAATCCACCCTAACCTGCACATCCCTGGGCACTATGGGACAATTTCCCACGGCCAATCCACCCTAATCTGCACATCCCTGGGCACTATGGGACAATTTCCCATGGCCAATCCACCCTAACCTGCACATCCCTGGACACTATGGGACAATTTCCCATGGCCAATCCACCATAACCTGCACATCCCTGGACTAACCTGCACATCCCTGGACACGATGGGACAATTTCCCATGGCCAATCCACCCTAACCTGCTCATCCCTAGGCACTATGGGACAATTTCCCATGGCCAATCCACCCGAACTTGCACATTCCTGGACACTATGGGACAATTTCCCATGGCCAATCCACCCTAACCTGCACATCCCTGGACTAACCTGCACATCCCTGGACACTATGGGACAATTTCCCATGGCCAATCCACCCTAACCTGCACATCCCTGGACTAACCTGCACATCCCTAGGCACTATGGGACAATTTCCTATGGCCAATCCACCCGAACTTGCACATTCCTGGACACTATGGGACAATTTCCCATGGCCAATCCACCCTAACCTGCACATCCCTGGACTAACCTGCACATCCCTGGACACTATGGGACAATTTCCCACGGCCAATCCACCCTAACCTGCACATCCCTGGGCACTATGGGACAATTTCCCATGGCCAATCCACCCTAACCTGCACATCTCTGGACACTATGGGACAATTTCCCATGGCCAATCCACCCTAACCTGCACATCCCTGGGCACTATGGGACAATTTCCCATGGCCAATCCACCCTAACCTGCACATCCCTGGACACTATGGGACAATTTCCCATGGCCAATCCACCCTAACCTGCACAGGTGTGGGCACGATGGGACAATTTCCCATGGCCAATCCACCCTAACCTGCTCATCCCTAGGCACTATGGGACAATTTCCCATGGCCAATCCACCCGAACTTGCACATCCCTGGACACTATGGGACAATTTCCCATGGCCAATCCACCCTAACCTGCACATCCCTGGACTAACCTGCACATCCCTGGACACTATGGGACAATTTCCCATGGCCAATCCACCCTAACCTGCACATCCCTGGGCACTATGGGACAATTTCCCACGGCCAATCCACCCTAACCTGCACATCCCTGGACACTATTGGACAATTTCCCATGGCCAATCCACCCTAACCTGCACATCCCTGGGCACTATGGGACAATTTCCCATGGCCAACCCACCCTACCCTGCACATCCCTGGGCACTATGGGACAATTTCCCACAGCCAATCCACCCTAACCTGCACATCCCTGGGCACTATGGGACAATTTCCCATGGCCAACCCACCCTAACCTGCACATCCCTGGGCACTAAGGGACAATTTCCCATGGCCAACCCACCCTAACCTGCACATCCCTGGGCACTATGGGACAATTTCCCATGGCCAACCCACCCTAACCTGCACATCCCTGGGCACTAAGGGACAATTTCCCATGGCCAACCCACCCTAACCTGCACATCCCTGGGCACTAAGGGACAATTTCCCATGGCCAACCCACCCTAACCTGCTCATTACTGGACACTAAGGGACAATTTCCCATGGCCAACCCACCCTAACCTGCACATCCCTGGGCACTAAGGGACAATTTCCCATGGCCAACCCACCCTAACCTGCACATCCCTGGGCACTAAGGGACAATTTCCCATGGCCAACCCATCCTAACCTGCTCATTACTGGACACTAAGGGACAATTTCCCATGGCCAACCCACCCTAACCTGCACATCCCTGGGCACTATGGGACAATTTCCTATGGCCAACCCACCCTAACCTGCACATCTCTGGGCACTATGGGACAATTTCCTATGGCCAATCCACCCTAACCTGCACATCCCTGGGCACTATGGGACAATTTCCTATGGCCAACCCACCCTAACCTGCACATCCCTGGACACTATGGGACAATTTCCCATGGCCAACCCACCCTAACCTGCACATCCCTGGGCACGATGGGACAATGTCCCATGGCCAACCCACCCTAACCTGCACATCCCTGGACACTATGGGACAATTTCCCATGGCCAACCCACCCTAACCTGCACATCCCTGGACACTATGGGACAATTTCCCATGGCCAACCCACCCTAACCTGCACATCCCTGGACACTATGGGACAATTTCCCATGGCCAGTCCACCCTAACCTGCACATCCCTGGACACTATGGGACAATTTCCCATGGCCAACCCACCCTAACCTGCACATCCCTGGGCACAATGGGACAATTTCCCATGGCCAATCCACCCTAACCTGCACATCCCTGGGCACAATGGGACAATTTCCCATGGCCAATCCACCCTACCCTGCACATCCCTGGGCACAATGGGACAATTTCCCATGGCCAGTCCACCCTAACCTGCACATCCCTGGACACTATGGGACAATTTCCCACGGCCAATCCACCCTAACCTGCACATCCCTGGTCACTATGGGACAATTTCCCACGGCCAATCCACCCTAACCTGCACATCCCTGGTCACTATGGGACAATTTCCAATGGCCAACCCACCCTAACCTGCACATCCCTGGGCACTATGGGACAATTTCCTGCACATGTATAGACTGTTGGAGGAAACCCACGCAGACACCAGGGGGATAATGTGCAAACACCACACAGACAGTCTCCTGTGGCTGGAATCGAACCTGGGTCCCTGGTGCTGTGAGGCAGCAGTGCTAACCACTGAGCCACCCTAGAATTAGGAGTCTAATGATAACCATGAGTCTGTTCTGGATTCTTGGGAAAACCGTCTGGGTCACTAATGTCCCTCAGGGAAGGAAACTGCCATCCTTACCTGGTCTGGGCCTACACGTGACTCCAGACCCACAGCCAATGTAGTTGCCTCTTAAACTGCCCTCTGGGGCAATTAGGGATGAGCAATAAACGCTAGCCCTGATCAGTGACGCCCAATGAATGAATTGAAGAAAAACTTCGGTTGGAATAACTTTGAGAAACAATATAAAATGTGAGTGAGAATTCTCATGGGAGTGCAGAAGGGGCTTGCTGTGCGAACGCGCGTGTGTGTGTGTCTGTGCGTGTGTGTGTGTGTGTGTGTGTGTGCGTGTGTGTGTGAATGTGTGTGTCTGTGTGTGTGCGTGTGTGTGCGTGAGTGTGTGAATGTGTGTGTCTGTGTGTGTGCGTGAGTGTGTGTGTCTGTGTGTGTCTGTGTGCATGAGTGTGTGTGTCTGTGTGTGCGTGTGCGTGTGTCTGTGTGCGTGAGTGTGTGAGTGTGTGTGTCTGAGTGTTTGTGTCTGCGTGTGTATCTGTGTGTTTGTGCGTGAGTGTGTGTCTGTGTATGTGTGTGTGTGTGTGTCTGTGTGTGCGTGAGTGTGTGTGTCTGAGTGTGTGTGTGTGTCTGCGTGTGTGTGTCTGCGTGTGTGCATGTGTATCTGTGTGTTTGTGCGTGAGTGTGTGTGTCTGTGTGTGTGCGTGTGTGTCTGTGTGTGTGCGTGTGTGTGTGCGCGTGTGTGTGTGGGCACGTGCATGTGTGTAAGTACACGCACAGATCAATGAGGGCAGCTGAAGGGAGGAGGGAGGGAGAACATGAGGGGAACACACCTGGAACCCACTGAGGCAGTCACCCTACCACCGAAGGCCCCTGGTACGTGGTGGTAGGGTGGAGACAAAAGGGTTGGGGGTGTGGGTGGGAGGGGGTTGGGTGGGGAGTGTGAGTCAGGGATTGGAGTGGGGGTATGCATGGAGGTTGGAGGGTGGAGGTGTGGGTGAGGGGTGTGTGTATGGCTTGTGGGTGTGTGTGGGGGGTGATGTGGGCTGTGGGTGGGGGGTGGGGGTGTGAGTGGGGAGTGTGCGTGGGGATGTGGGTGGGGTGTGGGGTGGTGTCTATGTGGTGCTGGGGGTGTGGGTGCGGTGTGTGGGGGTGGTGTCTGTGTGGGGGTGTGGGGGTGGGGGTGGTGATTGTGTGGGGGTGGGGAATTGGGGGTGGTGTGTGGGGGTGGTATCTGTGTGGGGGTGGGGGTGTGGGGGTGGTGTCGGGTTATTGTCTGTGTGGGGGTGGGGGTGTGGGGGTGGTGTCTGTGTGGGGTTGTGGGTGTGGGGGTGGTGTCTGTGTGGTGGTGTGGGTGTTGTGTGTGTGGTGTGGGGAGTGTGGGTGGGGTATGTGTGCGGTGTGTGGGGGTGGGGAATGTGGGTGGGTTGTGGGGAGTGTGCGTGGGGGTGTGGGTGGAGTGTGGGGGTGGTGTCTGTGTGGGGGTGGGGGTGTGGGAGTGGTGTGTGGGGGTGGGGAGTGTAGGTGGGTTGTGGGGAGTGTGCGTGGGGGTGTGGGTGGGGTGTGGGGGTGGTGTCTGTGTGGGGGTGGGGAGTGTGGGTGGGGGTGTGGGGGTGGGGTGTGGGGGTGGGGAGTGTGGGTGGGGTGTGGGGGTGGTGTGTGGGGATGGTGTGTGTGTGGGGGTGGGGTTGTGGGGGGTGTCTGTGTGGGGGTGGGGGTGTGGGGGGGTGTCTGTGTGGGGGTGGGGTGTGGGGGTGGTGTCTGTGTGGGGGTGGGGGTGTGGGGGTGGGGAGTGTGGGTGGGTTGTGGGGAGTGTGCGTGGGGGGGTGTGGGGGTGGTGTCTGTGTGGGGGTGGGGGTGGTGTCTGTGTGGGGGTGGGGATGTGGGGGTGTGGGTGGAGTGTGGGGGTGTTGTCTGTGTGGGGGTGGGGGTGGTGTCTGTGTGGGGGTGGGGGTGGTGTCTGTGTGGGGGTTGTGTCTGTGCGGGTGGGGGTGTGGGGGTGGGTGGTGTTCTCCCTGAACAATCTTCCAACCATCATTGGGATCATGCTGTGCACCAAGCGTCCAGTCCTCTGGGTGGGGAGGGGGTGGCAATTTGGGAAAAGTGAAACCTGAAGACTGATTTCCCCACCCCCCACTCTCATCCCCTCACCCCCAATCCCCAACACCCCTCACCCCCAATCCCCACACCACCCCCACCCCCAATCCCCACACCACCCCCACCCCCAATCTCCACACCTCCCCCACCCCCAATCTCCACACCAACCCCCAATCCCCACCCCCCCAAATCTCCATCCCACCCCCACCCCCAATCCCCACACAATCCCCACCCGTACCCCACCCCCAATCCCCACACCACCTCCACCCCAATCCCCATCCCACTCCCACCCCCAATCCCCACCCGTACCCCACCCCACCCCCAATCCCCACACCACCCCCACCCCCAATACCCATCCCACCCCCACCCCCAATCCCCACACCACCCCCACCCCCAATACCCATCCCACCCCCACCCCCAATCCCCACACCACCCCCAACCCCCAATCCCTAGGGCAGAGTTCCCATGTCAGCTCCTTCAGGAACTGGATCTGGAGTCAGATCCCGATCCGCGAGTGGTGATACAGTCCGGGTTTTCACTCGAGCCCAAAGCCAGAATCGGGAAAGTTGCGGAGACCTGTTCCCATTGTCTGAATGGTTACCGTACACTCCCGCCTATATATCGCACCACAATATCGATCACAACTCTCCATTTAAAACCCTGCTTTCCTGGAAGCGACTAGCAGTGGCACTTGGATTGCAGGTGCTGCCTCACCGAGACGAATAGCTGGATCGTCCTAACCCCAGTTTCCAGCATTGTAATTATGAACAAGAATTCACAGAGTTGATTGCAAATAAGACGATTTGGGATTTTGTTGTCTTGCTTCGGGTCCTGAAATTAATCCGTAAATTCTCAGAGTCGGGTTGCAGTGTTACAGTAGGTAGCAAACACACACTCTCAGCCCCCATTGACAGTCCGACAACAGCACTGAGGGAGCTCCACACAATCACTGTGCTGAGGGAGCAGGCACTGTCGGAGGGTCAGTGCTGAGGGAGTGGGCACTGTCGGTTGGTCAGTGGTGAGTGAGTGGGCACTGTCGGTGGGTCAGTGCTGTGCGAGTGGGCACTCTCGGAGGTCAGCGCTGAGGGAGTGAGCACTGTCGGAGGGTCAGTGCTGAAGGAGCAGGCACTGTCAGGGGGTCAGTACTGAGGGAGTGCCGCACTGTCGGAGGGTCAGTGCTGAGGGAGTGGGCACTGTCGGAGGGTCAGTGCTAAGGGAGTGCCGCACTGTCGGAGGGTCAGTGCTGAGGGAGTGGGCACTGTCGGAGGGTCAGTGCTGAGGGAGTGGGCACTGTCGGAGGGTCAGTGCTGAGGGAGCGGACACTGTCGGAGGGTCAGTGCTGAGGGAGTGGGCACTGTCGGAGGGTCAGTGCTGAGGGAGGGGGCACTGTCAGAGGGTCAGTGCTGAGGGAGTGGGCACTGTCGGAGGGTCAGCGCTGAGGGAGCGGACACTGTCGAAGGGTCAGTGCTAAGGGAGTGGGCACTGTCGGGGGGTCATGCTGAGGGAGTGGGCACTGTCAGAGGGTCAGTGCTGAGGGAGTGCCGCACTGTCGGAGGGTCAGTGCTGAGGGAGTGCTGCACTGTCGGAGGGTCAGTGCTGAGGGAGTGGGCACTGTCGGAGGGTCAGTGCTAAGGGAGTGCCCCACTGTCGTTGGGTCAGTGCTGAGCGAGTGGGCACTGTCGGAGGGTCAGTGCTGAGGGAGTGCTGCACTGTCGGAGGGTCAGTGCTGAGGGAGTGGTCACTGTCGGAGGGTCAGTGTTGAGGGAGCGTCGCACTGTTGGAGTGTCAATGCTGAGTGAGTGGGCACTGTCGGAGGGTCAGTACTGAGGGAATGGGCACTGTTGGAGGGTCAGTGTGAGGGAGCGTCGCACTGTCGGAGGGTCAGTGCTGAGGGAGTGGGCACTGTCGGTGGGTCAGTGCTGAGCGAGTGGGCACTCTCGGAGGTCAGCGCTGAGGGAGTGAGCACTGTCGGAGGGTCAGTGCTGAGGGAGTGCCGCACTGTCGGAGGGTCAGTGCTGAGGGAGTGCTGCACTGTCGGAGGGTCAGTGCTGAGGGAGTGGGCACTGTCGGAGGGTCAGTGCTGAGGGAGTGGGCACTGTCGGAGGGTCAGTGCTGAGGGAGTGCTGCACTGTCGGAGGGTCAGTGCTGAGGGTATGGGCACTGTCGGAGGGTCAGTGCTGAGGGAGTGGGCACTGTCGGAGGGTCAGTGCTGAGGGAGTGCCGCCCTGTCGGAGGGTCAGTGCTGAGGTAGTGCTGCACTGTCGGAGGGTCAGTGCTGAGGGTATGGGCACTGTCGGAGGGTCAGTGCTAAGGGAGTGCCACACTGTCGGAGGGTTTAGATTTAGATTAGATTACAGTGTGGAAACAGGCCCTTCGGCCCAACAAGTCCACACCGACCCGCCGAAGCGAAACCCACCCATACCCCTACATTTACCCCTTACCTAACACTACGGGCAATTTCCCATGGCCAATTCACCTGACCCTGCACATTTTTGGATGGTGGGTGGAAACCGGAGCACCCGGAGGAAACCCAGGCAGACACGGGGAGAACATGCAAATTGCCCACCCCCTCCCCACCTCATCACATGCAGTCGCCTGAGGCGGGAATTGAACCCGGGTCTCTGATGCTGTGAGGCAGCAGTGCTAACCACTGAGCCACCGTGTCGCACTGTCGGAGGGTCTGTGCTGAGGGAGTGCCGCACTGTCGGAGGGTCTGTGCTGAGGGAGTGCCGCACTGTCGGAGGGTCTGTGCTGAGGGAGTGCCGCACTGTCGGAGGGTCTGTGCTGAGGGAGCGGGCACTATCGGTGGGTCAGTGCTGAGCGAGTGGGCACTCTCGGAGGGTCAGTGCTGAGGGAGTGCTGCACTGTCGGAGGGTCAGTGCTGAGTGAGTGGGCACTGTCAGACGGTCAGTACTGCGGGAGTGGGCATTGTCGGAGGGTCAGTGCTGAGGGAGTGGGCACTGTCGGAGGGTCAGTGCTGAGGGAGTGCCGCAATGTCAGAGGGTCAGTGCTGAGGGAGCGCCTCACTGTCGGAGGGTCAGTGCTGAGGGAGCGCCTCACTGTCGGAGGGTCAGTGCTGAGGGAGCGCCTCACTGTTGGAGGGTCAGTGCTGAGGGAGTGGGCACTGTCGAAGGGTCAGTGCTGAGGGAATGGGCACTGTCGAAGGGTCAGTGCTGAGGGAGTGGGCACTGTCGGAGGGTCAGTGCTGAGGGAGCGCCTCACTGTTGGAGGGTCAGTGCTGAGGGAGTGGGCACTGTCGAAGGGTCAGTGCTGAGGGAATGGGCACTGTCGAAGGGTCAGTGCTGAGGGAGCGCCGCACTGTCGGAGGGTCAGTGCTGAGGGAGTGGGCACTGTCGGAGGGTCAGTGCTGAGGGAACGCCGCACTGTCGGAGGGTCAGTGCTGAGGGAACGCCGCACTGTCGGAGGGTCAGTGCTGAGGGAGCAGGCACTGTCGGAGGGTCAGTGCTGAGGGAGTGGGCACTCTCGGAGGGTCAGTGCTGAGGGAGTGCCGCACTGTCGGAGGGTCAGTGCTGAGGGAGTGGGCACTGTCGGAGGGTCAGTGCTGAGGGAGTGGGCACTGTCGGAGGGTCAGTGCTGAGGGAGCGCCTCACTGTCGGAGTAGCTTCATTAAAGTGAGGGTCTCTGAGCTGGATGTGAAATGTTTCGGAGCCTGTATGTGACAGAGTAAGGCAGCTGCCTGTTGGTGTCTTGCAGCCTGTTCCCATCCCTCAGTCGACATCAGGAAATCTCGCCTCCCTGGTCAGTGCCATCTTCCTGTACTCTACCTCGCTGTAATCTTTCTGAGTTTACCCTGGTGACTACACTTTACAAAAATCCCTCCGTGCTCTGGGATGATCTCCTGATAAAGTGTTGGGGAAATTTATGTTTTCATGAACACTCAATACCTGATCCCTGAATGCCACTATCCTAGCCTGGACCTGACTGTAGACTCTGGGGGGAGATGGTGCGTGACCACAGACCCCAGACTGGACTTCCCGGAGCTCGGAGTAGGTCCTTCACTGACTCCTCTGTATTGCTGATGAACTGAATGCTGACTGGAATAAATATCAGCGATCACAGGGCTCCATCAATAACACAATCAGTCACATAGCATGGAGTTCTTTTTTAAAATGATTCACTCGAAGGATTTGGGGGTCTCTGGCTGGGCCCAGGATTTCCTGCCCCGTCCCTAGTTGCCCCCCTTGAGAAGGTGGGGGGTGGGCTGCCTTCTTGACCCACTGCAGTCCATGTGCTGGAGGGTAGACCCACAATATCCCTGAGGGGAGGGAATCCCAGGATTCTGACATATAAGGGAAACACACAGTACTGTAAGAGCATTACATCCAGGAAAATCCAAGAGTACGTAACCTATAAGACAGGAAATTGTATTTTTGGAAATATACAATCCACATGTAGCTGAAGCAGTGTACACATTGAAAACAACAAGTGTACGTAACTTATATAATGCGAGATAAAGGAAAATGCAGAATATAGGCTCAGTGACGTGCAAACATATAGAATGCTACATATGATAAATACAGAGAATAGAATGTTACTTATAGGAAAATGCAGAGTATAGAAATCGCAGTGAGGAGCCCCAGTCTAGAATCTCTTACAATCAGAACAAGGAGGTGGGGGGGGGGGGGGGGGGGGGAGACTGGGAGCAAAGGGGAAAGTGGGAGAATTCACCACCTTCACATTGAGAATCCAGCCGAACGCAGAGTTCACACTGAGAGCAGGAGGTGGTGTGTGTGTTACCCGCCCCCCAACTCTCGGTCTCACTCTCTCTCTGTCTCTGACACTCTCTGTCTCTGACTCTCTCTGTCTCTGACTCTCTCTATCTCTCTCTCTCTGTGTCTGTCTCACTCTCTCTCTCTCTGTGTCCCTCTGTCTCTTGTCTCTCTCTGTCTCTGACCCTCTCTCTATCTCTCTCTCTCTGTCTGTCTCACTCTCTCTCTGTCTCTGTCTCTGACTCTCTCTGTCTCTGACCCTCTCTGTCTCTGACCCTCTCTCTATCTCTCTCTCTCTGTCTGTCTCACTCTCTCTCTCTGTCTCTGTCTCTCTCTGTCTCTCTCTCTCTGTCTGTCTCACTCTCTCTCTCTGACTCTCTCTGTCTCTGACTCTCTCTGTCTCTCTGTGTCTGTCTCACTCTCTCTCTCTCTGTGTGCCTCCGTCTCTGTCTCTGACCCTCTCTCTATCTCTCTCTGTCTGTCTGGCTCACTCTCTCTCTCTCTGTCCCTCTGTCTCTGACTCTCTCTGTCTCTGACCCACTCTCTATCTCTCTCTGTCTGTCTCACTCTCTCTCTCTCTGTGTCCCTCTGTCTCTGACTCTCTCTGTCTCTGACCCTCTCTCTATCTCTCACTGTCTGTCTCACTCTCTCTCTCTGTGTCCTCTGTCTCTGACCTCTCTCTATCTCTCTCTCTCTGTCTGTCTCACTCTCTTTCTCTCTGTGTCCCTCTGTCTCTGACTCTCTCTGTCTCTGTCTCTCTCTAACTCTGACTCTCTCTGTCCTCTGTCTCTCTCTATCTCTCTCTCTGTGTCTGTCTCACTCTCTCTCTCTCTGTGTCCCTCTGTCTCTGACTCTCTGTCTCTGACTCTGTCTCTGTCTCTCTCTGGTCTCTGACCCTCTCTCTATCTCTCTCTGTGTCTGTCTCACTCTCTCTCTCGGTGTCCCTGTCTCTGACTCTCTCTGTCTGTGACTCTCTCTGTCTCTGACCCTCTCTCTATCTCTCTCTCTCTGTCTGTCTCACTCTCTCTCTGTGTCCCTCTGTCTCTGACTCTCTCTGTCTCTGACTCTCTCTGTCTCTTTCTGTCTCTGACCCTCTCTCTATCTCTCTCTCTCTGTGGTCTGTCTCACTCTCTCTCTCTGTCCCTCTGTCTGTGACTCTCTCCGTCTCTGACCCTCTCTCTATCTCTCTCTCTGTCTCACTCTCTCTCTCTCTGTGTCCCTCTGTCTCTGACTCTCTCTGTCTCTGATTCTCTTTCTCTCCGTCCATTTGTCTGTCTGTCTCTCCCTCTCCTTCCATCTCTCTCTTTCTTCCTCTGTCTCTTTCCACTATGCCTTTGTCTCTCCCCTCTTCTGTCTCTCTGACTCTGTCTCCCTCTCTCTCTGTCTCTTTCTCACTCTGTCTTTCTCCCTTTGACTCTCTCTCTCTCTCTCTCCTTCTCCCTCTCTCTGTCTCTCACTCCCTTTGTGTGTCCCCTTTCTGTCTCTCTCGGTCCGTCGGACTCTCTCACTCTGTCTGTCTGTCTGTGTGTGTGTGTGTGTCTCTGACTCTGTCTCTTTCTTTGACTCTCTCTCTCCCTCCCTCCCTCCCTTGTGCCTGTGATTGATAAGTGCAATTACAAACTCCACCCCGGAATTTCGTTTCTCGGAGAAAGAGGGGGGGAGGTGGAGGGAGGAGGAGGGGAAAGAGCAAATAAAGAGGGAGAGAGGAGTGAGTGAGTGAGTGTGAGAGAGAGAGAGAGAGACAGAGGAACAGAGGGAGAATGAGTCTGAACTGTCTCCCCGGAGCTGCGCTCAGTTACAAAGCGACAACTTTCCCCCGATCGGTGCTGAACTCTCCCAGAAATCCCTCCCTTTGCCGTACCCTGGGGGCTGTGATCGGGGTCCGTGCAAAAGCCCCCCCCCCCCCCCAAAGGCCGGCGGGGAACAGGCGGCTGTGAGGCCGGGACTTACAACCAGGAGAGAGAGAGACAGAGACAGAGACAGAGAGAGGGGGGGGGGGGGGGATCAGGGGCTTGGGTGGGAGGGTGGGGGGATTGGGAGAGGGGGGGGGGGTGCAAAGGCTTTGAAACAGCAAGGAAAAGCAACTCGGGAGGAAGATGATGCCGACTACAAAAGTCTGGAGTGGATTTAATGTCGCTGTGATGTTCACCTTGATGGGAGTCTGAGATTTCTGGAGAAATTATGGAGCCGATTTATTGGAATTCACTGAACAGGAGGTAAGTGCTCTCCCTCTCCCTCTCCTCCCCCTCCCTCCTCTCCCTCTCCCTCCCTCTCCCCCTCCCTCCCTCTCCCTCCCTCTCCCTCTCCCTCTCCCTCTCCCTCCCTCTCCCCTCCCTCCCTCTCCCTCCCTCTCCCTCTCCCTCTCCCCCTCCCTCCCCCTCCCTCCCTCCCTCTCCTCTCCCTCTCCTCTCCCTCTCCCTCTCCCTCTCCCTCTCCCCCTCTCTCCCTCTCTCCCTCTCCCTCTCCCTCTCCCCTCCCTCTCCCTCCCTCTCCCTCCCCTCTCCCCTCCC